>NC_134359.1:60731884-60876884 GCF_048569485.1 Anomaloglossus baeobatrachus
GCACGAAGGCAAAATACAGCCCTGTATATATATATATATATATATATATATATAGCACATATATAGCATATATAGTGCTATATATATATATATAGCACATCAATATTTATATTGATTTAAGCTCAGAAGAAAATGTAGCAATCAAGAAGAAAGTATAGTCACAGCTGAGCAATGTAAAAACTAAAAAGGGTTTTCAGAGACCATAAATATATTGACCCGTACTACTGACCTGTTATATCCTCTGCAGGTCCAGCACTGCCGATCCTAGTGGTCCCCACCCATCTCTCTTTACTTGGCTGCAGTGATGACATAATGTCTACATATGTGACTGCTGCAGCCAATCACCAGTCTTGTGCCATACATGCTGAGGCCAGAGATTGGCTGCAACCAAATAAACGAAGACTAGTGGGAAGCACTCAAGGGGCAACACCGCAGCTCTGGGGTATATAATGAGTAAGTATAGGTTCTTATTTTTTATTTTATATTTTTTAACCTGATTTTTGAAGCTCAGACATGATGATGAGAAAAACTCAATAATCACATAAAAAAACTATAAAAATGTAGGATTAAAGGGAACCTGTCACCAAGTTTTTCCCTTATAAGCTGCGGCCACCACCAGTGAGCTCTTATATACAGCATTCTAGAATATTGTATATAAGAGCCCAGGTCGCTCTGTATAATGTAACAAACACTTAGGGGGCCTATGGTTTACACTACTCTCCAGTCTGGTGCCTCCTTTCTGCGGCGATCTTCGTCCTCCTGCCCATCCCTGTGTGCATGATGCATCCGGCATCATTCACATTGCATTCCTGCTCATGCGTACCTTGATCTGCCCGACTGAGGGAAGATCAAAGTATTGTAGTGCGCATGCGTGGGTGGTCTTTGACCTTTTCTTGAGCCTGTGCATTACAGTACTTTGCTCTGCCCTCAGCAGGGCAGAGAGAAGTTCACATGTGCAGGAAAGCAATGTGAATAACACCAGATGGGTCATGCACACAGGGCTGGGCAGGAGGACGGAGATCGCCGCAGAGAGGAGGCACCGGACTGGAGAGCAGCAACACGCATTGGACTGGTCCCCCCCAGGTGAGTATTATAAAAAAAAATGTTTTACGTTCTACAGAGTAACCTGAGTTCTTATATACAGTATTCTAGAATGCTGTATACGAGGGGCTGCTGATAAATCTTTGACTTTACCCAGAAGGAAACAAGATAGGATGATGAAACTTTACATTTCTTCCACATACTCTCCACTGATATCACCACACTTCTTACATCAGTATTCCAAGTTCTGTAAGTCTAGCAAAAAGAAGGATTTCGGTTGTGCCTCAAACCAGGCATCCGTAGCAGCCATGGCATCAGAAATGGTGTGAAATTTGGTACCCTTGAGGTGTTTCAGGTTTGGAATTAGATGATAATAGTTGGAAGGAGCTAGATTTGGTGAATAAGGTGGGTGGGCAACCAGCTGGAAGCTCTGCCAATTTTGCCATGGTCGCATGTGCAGTGTGAGCGGAGGCGTTGTCTTGCAGGAACAAGATTCCTTTGGCAGCTTGCCGCACCTTTTGGCCTTCAGTGCTGCCTTCAATTGGTCAAAAAGTTCAATGTTATACCTTGCATTGATGACGGATCCCTTTTGAAGGTAGTCCAGTAGCAGCACACCCTCCATATCCCAGAAGACAGACGCCATCACCTTAGTGGATGATTTTTGCACCCTGAACTTCTTTGGACGAGGAGAATCACTGTGCCTCCACTCTTTTGACTACTCCTTGTTTTCAGGGTCATATAAATAAATCCAGATCTCATCCACAGTGACCAGTCGATCCAGGAAGTTCTTATCAGTCCGGAAATGCTGAAAAATGGACCAGGAAGTTTTCACTCGCATGCTTCTCTGATCTGTTGTCAAACATTTGGGGACCCACTTTGCAGATCGCTTCCTCATGTCCAAATGTTCATAGATGATGACACAAACACGTTCATGGGAAATCCTCATCATGTCTGCTATTGCATTAGCTGAAATTCGTGGATTCTCCAGTATGAGGTTGTGCACAGCATCAACGATCTCCGGAACAACAACCACTCTCGGTCATCCAGGACGTTCCTCATCATTGGTGCTGAAGTGGCCTGTTTTAATTTTGGCAACCCAGTTCTTAACTGTGGAATATGAAGGGCATTGATCCCCCAATGTTTGCGACATATCACCATGAATATCCTTTGTGGACTTTCCTTGCAGAAACAAGAATTTTATCACTTCTCTGCTCTCAGTTGCTGTGAATATCGCATTAGACTCAGACATTTTGTTTTCCCGCGTGCGTAGAACACTGTTGCCATAAGCAACAAACACAAACTTTTGAAAACATATATTAGACACATAAGGCTTTCATGTGATGTAACATTCATTACCATAGAGACAAAAAAAAATCACAAAGTCAAAAATGTATCAGCAGTCCCTCATATAAAAGCTCACTGGTGGTGGCCGCAGCTTATAAGGGAAAAACCTGGTGACGGATTCCCTTTAAAAAATTAGATAGACATAAGTAATTGCTTCCCTATTATGCTGATGTGTGATCTGTCTCGGGTGTATTGGTTTCAGTGTTAATTGAAATGTGATATTATAGTGGTTGCTAAAAGAGTGAAATTGTTCTTCACCTAAATTGATCTTTACTTTAAAAATTTCTCAGTTTAAAAGCAATACCATAACGCAATCTGGGGCCATTCTTACTAGCAAAAAAAAAAATCCTCCTTTCAATCAGAACGAAATAACCAGAGAATGTCATTGAGGAAAACATATTTGGACATACACCCAATTTCACTCCACAAAAGCATCTCATAGAGGCACAGATTATTTTTTGTAAAAGTGCAGTTTCATAGCTTGGCAATGAAGCACTTCTATAACACACTGAATCGCCTTACTTGAAGTATAACCCAATGGCCTTCTTTTGATGCCTTTTCCATTGCTATTTCTGCTATAACTTCCTGACCTTGACCCAGTGAGATATTGTGAAGTTTTCCTGCGTCAATGGTAAATCCAAGTCTGCCACCTATACAGAGCAGGCAATAATGTCCGCCACGTCAAATGACAAACAAGATTGGGAAAGAAATGGGGCAAACACAGAATTATTCATGACAAAATGTTAAACAAAATCAACTGTGATATAAAGACCTACCGTAATTAGTAATTAAACAAGTGAATATCCACCTTTTAATATCAGGCTGCTTTAAAGTTCCCAATTTTTTATTTTCTCAGTATTTAACAGTAGTTGGAACTTTGTTTTAATTAAACTAAGTACATTTTTAAGTAAATTTTATACATTGAGTTGAAAGATAATGTAGTATTCAGTAAGCTCCTGAGCTCCCTCCAATGGTGTCTGCAGGTAGCAAGAAGGTTATCTCTAAAGTAACGAGAAGAAAGGGAAGTTCATCTTAAATTGTCATTTTAACATATAGGCTTAACATATAGACCAAGTTTATGGATTGTATATGCGTCCCCTGAGGAAGAAGGTGAAACGCGCGTTGGGGCAGGCAGGTGTTGCGGTATCTACCTTACTGGTCAGTACATGTTCAGGTTTTTGATGTCCATACTTTTTATAGTGATTACACTATCCTATATGGAGGCTGATTAACTGTTTAAGCCTTAATGGATGTTTGGTTGTACTCTTTCCTCTAAACTAGTTGTATGGAATACTATTGCTAATTGTTGCTGACATGTTTCTGTGAACGTCTAATATACTTCTTTATGTATGATACCAGCTCACCTTCTATTGAGGATTTACTGCTGTGAATTTTGTATTTTGATAATGTTATGTATTGATTTTATAAATGTGAAATAAAAATTTTGTTTTTATATTGGAGTCATACCACTCTTTTTTCTTTGGCTTATATTCATGTAGTGGTTATCCAACACATGCTGTCAGGTTTGATCTAAGTTTATGGATTGACATTTAATTCAGAAATTCAGACTGTTAATTATACATTAATTTTTTTATCCTCTTTTTATAAACCCCCTGGATCCCGAGAAACAATGAAGAATATCTTTAAAATGCAATTGTCCCTCAAAACCTCCATCTACTCTATCTATCTATCTATCTATCTATCTATCTATCTATCTATCTATCTATCTTGGGGAAAATAAGTATTTGATACACTGTCAATTATCCAAGTTTTCTCACCTACAAAGAATGGAGAGGTCTGTAATTTTTATCATAGGTACACTTCAACTGTGACAGACAGAACCCCCCTAAAAAAGTCAGGAAATCACATTGCGTGATTTTTGAATAATTAATTTGCATATTATTGCATGAAACAAGTATTTAATCACCTACAGACCTGTTATTTTTTTCTATAAGAAGCCCCCTCTACTCTGCACTCATTACCTGTATTAATCAGACTCCCACCTCTCCACCATGGCCAAGACCAAAGTGCTGTATAAGGACACCAGCGACAAAATTGTAGACCTGTACAAGGCTGGGTGGGTTACAGGACAATAAGCAAGCAGCTTGGTGAGAAGGCAACAACTGTTGGTGCAATTATTAGAAAAAGGAAGAAAGACAAGATTACCATCAATCTTACTCAGTCTGGGGCTCCATGCAAAATTTTGCCTTGTGGGGTAAGCATGATTCTGAGAAAGGTCAGGAATCAGCCTAGAATCACACGGGAGTTCCTGGTCAATGACCTAAAGAGAGCTGGGACCAACGTCTCAAAGATTAATGTTAGTAACACACTACACTGTCATGGATTAAAATCCTGCAGGGCACACAAGGTCTCCCTGCTCACATGTCATGGCACGATAAAAGTTCACCAATGACCATCTGGATGATCCAGAGGAGGCATTGGTGAAGGTCATGTGGTCAGATGAGACCAAAATAGAACATTATAGTATCAACTCCACTCACTGTGTTTGAAGGAAGAAGCAGGATAAGCACAACCTCAAGAACAGAGTCACAACAGTGAAGAATGGGGGTACAAACATTATTCTTTGTGGGTGCTTTTCTGCAAAGAGGGCAGGAAGACTGCACTATATTGAAGAGAGGATGGGTGCGGTCATGAATCACATGATTTTGGCCAACAACATCCTTCCCTCAGTAAGAACATTGAAGATGGGTCGTGGCTGGGTCTTCCAGCATGACAATGACCCAAAACACACAGCCAGGGCAACTAAGGAGTGGCTCTATAAGAAGCATTTCAAGGTCCTGGAGTGGCCTAGCCAGTCTCCAGACCTAAACCCAATAGAAAATCTTTGGAGGTAGCCAACACTTAATGTTGCCCAGCGACAGCCACGAAAACTGAAAGATCTGGAGAAGACCTATGTGGAGGAGTGGCCCAAAATCCCTGCTGCAGTGTGTGCAAACCTGGTCAAGACCTGCAGTAAATGTCTGACCTCTATAACTGCAAACAAAGGTTTCTGTACCAAATATTAAGTTCTGTTTTTCTATTATCTCAAATACTTATTTTATGCAATAAAATGCAAATTAATTATTTAAAAATCATACAATGTGATTTTTCTGGATTTTATTATTTATTTATTTACCTACAATAAAAATTACAGACCTCTCCATTCTTTGTACTTTCTCCTATGTGTATGAATATATGAAAAAATATAACTTTATCACGCATATAGACACCATATACACATGATAACATGAATGCAGATCAACGAGAAAGCAGGAATAGGGTATGTGCACACATTGAGTATTTGGTTGCAGAAATGTCTGCACATTTTGTGCATCTCTTGGCAGCAAAAACACAGGGCAAATATGTGCGTATTTGCATGCATTTTTGTTATTGAATTCAATGGGTGAAAAAATACTGCATAAAAAGCTTAAATAATTGACACGCTGCAGATTATTTTTGTTTTCTATGATAAAAAGAGGATAAAAAAATTAATGTAGCATTAACAGTCTCGATTAAATGTCAATACATAAACTTGTAAACTGCATGCCAATATTTAAAAATGTTGATCACTCCTAATAAAACATTTGTATATTAAATTAAATTATCATATTTTTTAATTTTTATTGTATAATATTGCTACTTAATATATAAATGTTTTGTAAGTATTGGTGTGTAGTCTTCAAATGTATTCATTGACATTTGCCAATATGTAGTGTCATTTATTGTCTTGTATAAAACTTTTTGAGAGCCCAAAACTTTCATTTTAAGAACAGTATCTATATTTTTTCTTAATTAACTCCCTTAACACCTCCTGTCTGGAGTCCACAGAACTGAGCACTGCTACATTTCCACGTCGCAGTTCACACATGTTCTGCCCCCTTCTTTCCGTGAATGTCGCATATTGAAAATGCAAAGACGCAGCCACAGCAGAGAAATCCTTTCTGTGCAATTCTTGGTTGTCCTGTCCATTGCAGAGGTTAGAAATGAGTGCGGAAGGCCACATAACGTGCCACAGATTAAGGACCATTGGCCATTATTTTTTTGGTCTGATCTAGCAGAATTTGTTTTATTATTCTCTTTGTATTATAAATTTGTTTAATTATAGTGGAGTAATTTAAAATAATTACACATAAGAGGTGATAAAGATAACACTAGAATAAAAACAAATGAAAATATTCGGTACTAGAACAATGGCTGGGATTTGCACCTTTAATGAAACATGGCTATTATCCAGAAAATACACATTTGCATGTATTATGAAGAAAAACTAGTCACATATTTCTACAAATAATGATAAGCGGTTCAAAAGGGTGATTTGCAAAATATTAAGCCATTTTTTGTTTTGCAGACTTTTTGCTAAAAAGAGCAAAGTACAATATTCTATTTATTCCGCCCTTCTAATAATGTTCTCATTGAAGCATTAAAGAGGTTATTCACTACTTTTATATTGACGGCCTGTCCTGTTCTCGGTGCCAGCGGACAGAAGTGCTCAGTTCTGGAACTTCCCCAACTTCCGATAGTGGCAGCAGCCGGGTACTGCACATCTGCCTCCTATTGGCTTGATTGAGAGGTGGATGTGCAGTACCAATTGACAGGGCAGCATCGGAGCTGAGCATTTCCGGCTGCCTGCTGCTTTTGCCGGCACCAAGGACAGCTGATAGGCGACGGTATGGGGTGTCAAACTCTGGCTGATCAGACATTGATTACCTATCCTAAGGATAGGCCATCAGGGTAATAGGCAAGGGTACAGAGTGTCGGATATGGATGACCTACCTATCCTAAGATAGGCCATTAATATAACAGTAGTGGGCAACCTCTTTAACAAACAGACATATATTACCTATGCCACATAAAAAACAATAGCTTTGCCTATTATAATAATGCATTTTTTCCTCCTACCTAGTGTCTCTACATCTTTCAGTGGATCGACTCCTGGAGACAAGATGAAGACTATAGCAGTAGATGGTCCACTCTCCTGGAAGGATTTTGCAAAGTCTGTTTTACGTCGTTCCACATACATGGATCCAAGCTTCTCTTCAACAAAGTTTCTGAATGGTTAAAAATAAATTATATATTGTATTACGGTTCATTTTCCCAATTACTAGGACAGAAAGCCTTAAAACATCAGTAACCATTGGTCTTAAATCATAAGAGTGCGTATGAGATGGGGATGACCATAACTTAATTGGTGTCGCGCAGCCACTTTCTATTATTGACTTAGTACTGGACTGGTAGTTGCCCAATGTTAGGCGGGCTTTGCACGTTGCGATATCGGTAACAATGTGTTACCGATGCTGCAGCGATAGTCCCGCCCCCGTCGCACGTGCGATATCTAGTGAAAGCTGCCGTAACGATTATTATCGCTACGGCAGCTTCACACGCACTTACCTGCCGTGCGACGTCCCTCTGGCCAGCGGCCGGCCTCCTTCCTTAGGGGGGGCGGGTCGTGCGGCGTCACAGCGACGTCACACGGCAGGCGGCCAATTGAAGCGGAGGGGCAGAGATGAGCAGGATGTAAACATCCCGCCCACCTCCGTCCTTCTCATTGCAGCCGGCGGCAGGTAAGGTGATGTTCCTCGCTCCTGCGGCTTCACACACAGCGATGTATGCTGCCGCAGGAACGAGGAACAACATCGTACCAGTCGCACCATCGGCATTATGGAAATGTCGGAGGCTGCAGCGATGATACGATAACGACGCTTTTGCACTCGTTCATCGTATCAAAAAGGTTTAACACGTTGCGATATCGACTGCGACGCCGGATGTGTGTCACGTTCGATTTGACCCCATCGACATCGCACGTGCAATGTCGCAACGTGCAAAGCCGCCCTTAGACTGGGGTGAAATGGTCCTAATAAAGAAAAAGTGTTTATGAATCAACTCTTAAAAAATAAAGGATAGTGTAAAGTGATTGGTTGTAGAATAAGTTTTAGGGCTTATTACTATGTCAGTGGATTTACTCAACAAAGGATACTCTGTTAGTTTTCCTATGTAATTTTTTGGTAACTTGTTTAATAGTGACATTAGACCTGATACAGTTTTTTAATTTGTCCCCCAATAAAGAATCAGTTTACTTGTGCACTGATTCCACCTATTTTCACCCCCTCCCCCCGATGGCCCATTACATTTTTTAAGGAATACCAATAACATATAGTTACATAATGACATAGGTTGAAAAAAGACCTAGGTCCATCTAGTTCACCCTTCCTCCATCAATTATACATTTTGTCATTAAGTCATTTATAGCACATGAAGACTACATATCAAAGAACATAAAATAGACAAATGGAAATAGTAAGGACATGTGTACAAAGAACACAAGACTAATGGCCATTTTACACGCTGCGATATCGTTACAGATATCGCTAGCGAGCGTACTCGCCCCCAACGGTTGTGCGTCACGGTCAAATCGCTACCCGTGCCACACAACATCGCTAGGAACAGTCAAACTACTTTCCTGCCTAGCGACGTCGCTGTGACTGGCGAACCGCCTCCTTTCTAAGGGGGCAGTTTGTTCTGCATCATAGCGATGTCACTAAGCGGCTGCCCAATAGAAGTGGAGGGGCGGAGATGAGCGGGTCGAACATCCCGCCCACCTCCTTCCTTCCTCATTCCGTGCGGCCGCAGGTAAGGTGATGTTCCTCGTTCCTGCGGTGTCACACATAGTGATGTGTGGTGCTGCAGGAACGACGAACAACATCGTACCTCCAGCAGCAACGATATTTGGGAATAGAGCAGCGTGTCAATGAGCAACGATATGGTGAGTATTATCGCTCGTTAACAGTCGCTCCTGCGTGTCACACACAACGACGTCGCTAAGAAGGCCGGATGTGCGTCATGAATTCCGTGACTCCAACGACATCTCTTTAGCGATGGTGTTGCGTGTAAAGCGGCCTTTAGGGTAGAAGACACCCTGAGGGTCCAAAAATGTTCATGCTGATTGTTGGAGAGAGGTTGGCTTTTTGCAACTTTCTTATCCATTTACATCCATTAACTCTTATCTATGTTTTTTTTAAATACTTTTTATCTCTTGATAAAAGTTGAGCTTCATCATGGCAGAAAAGTTTTAGATAAAAAAAAAATCTGAACAGATGAAAATGTACAATAATCCTCCTTATACAATCATGGCCTAAAGTGATGACACCCATGAAATTGTTCTAGAATATGAAGTATTTCTCCCAGAAAATTATTACAAATACACATGTTTTGTTATACACATGTTTATTTCCTTTGTGTGTATGGGAGCAACAGAAAAAAACCCGGCAAATTGGACATAATTTCAGACAAAACTCAAAAAATAGGCCAGGCAAAATTGCTGGCACCTTTACAAAATTGCGAGTAAAAAAAACTTTGTTTTAAGCATGTGATGCTCATTCAAACCCACCTATGGAAAGTATCAGATGTGGGAGATATGGAGATAACACCGGAAACCAGATAAAAATGGGAGAAGTTGACTCAATCTTTCCATTGGGTGTCTGTGTGTGCCACACTATGTATAGAGAACAGAAAAAGAAGAGAACTGTGTAAGGGCTTGAGAACCCAAATTGCTGAAAAATATTAAAATCTCAAGGTTACTTACAAGTCCATCTCCATGGCTCTTAATGTTACTTTGTCCACGTGCGTAACATGATCAAGAAGTTTACAAACCATGGCACTGTAGCTAATCTCCCTGGATGTGGACGTCAGAGAAACATTGATAAAAAGATGCAATGCAGGATAGTCCAAGTGGTGGATAAGCAGCCCCAATTAGGTTCCAAAGAAATTCAAGCTGTCTTGCAGGTTCAGGGTGCATTAGTGTCAGCGTGATCTGTCTCTCAATATTTGAATGTAATAATAGCGCTATGGCAGGAGATCCAGGAGGACCTCCACTGCTGACACAAAGACATAAAAACGTTTGACTGCAGTTTGCCAAAATGTATATGGGTAAGCTAAAATCCTTCTGGGAAAACAACTTGTGGACAGATGAGACCAAGATAGAGCTTTTTGTTAAATCACATCATTCTAGTGTTTAGCAAAAATGGGATGAGGCCAACAAAGAAAACACAATACCTACAGTCAAATATGGTGGAGGTTCAAAAATGCTTTGGGGGTCATTTTGCTGCCTCTGGCACTGTTTGCCTTAACTGTGTGAAAGTCATCATGAAATCTGAAGATTACCAAAGGATTTTGGGCCACAATGTAGGGCCCAGTGTCATAAAGCTGGCTTTGTGTTTTAGGTCATGGATCTAGCAGGACAATGACCCTAAACATAATTCAGGAAGCACCAAGAAATGGATAGAAACAAATTGCTGGAGAGTTCTAAAGTGGCAGAAATGAGTCCTGATCTAAATCTTACTGAAGACCTGTAGCGAGATCTTAAATTTGCTGTTGGGAGAAGAACCCTTGAAATATGAGAGGACTGGATCGTTTTGCAAACTAATATTCCAGGTGAGAGGTGTAAGAAGCTTGTTGATCGCTATTGGAAGCAACTAATTGGAATAAATAACTGCAAAGGGTGTGCAACCAATTATTACGTTGAGGGTGCTAACAATTTTGTCTGGCCCATTTTGGCAATTTAGTGTTAAACTGTGTCCAATTTGCATTTTTACTCAGTTTTTTTGTGTTGTTCCAATACAAAGGAAATAAACATAGGTATAACAAAACCTGTAATTGCAATAATTTTCTGGGAGAAATACTCAACTTTCTGGAACAATTCAAAGGGTGCCAACACTTTCAGATATAGATTGTATATGACGAGAGTGCAAGTATGATTTTATTATAATACCTGACAGCATAAGTCATCCGGTCAGGCCTCAGCGCTCGCATCACTATCATTTTCTGGAGGGAGCTCTTGCTTTTCCATTCTTGTGGTAGACGTTCTCTTTCTGGGCACTCAGATTCAATCACTCTTTTCCACCGTTTTGGAGATCCTTCAATGTCTCTGTCCAGTCCACGAAATTCATCCATGAAGCTCATTGTCTGTACAGCATGGTATAAACATGGGTTAGATCATTCTGTATCCCCCTTACCTAAGTTGTTAATTCCTGTCACACAGAAAGCAGTCGTAAAGTATCTGTTGTAGGTGTTTTCAGTGCATTTTTGCTGCAAACCCCCCTGCAGCATTTTACGGTAACAGCAAAGTGAATGAGATTTCTGAAATCTCATGCGCGCTCTGCAGCATCTCAATTCTTTCATCGATTTGCAATATTTTTCCCCCATTCAAATAAATGCGGAAAAAAATGCAGGGAATAAGTGAGGCAAAAAAATGTGTGTATTTTACGCAGCATTTTTTCCTGATTAAACTACCATGTTTGCAATTGATTTTTCTAATTCATTTTCAAAAGGTGTCTTTCCATATGGGACATTTATGGCAGTCACTCTTTACACAATTTTCAGAGCTCCCATAGAAATTTAGAAAGAATCTGCATTTCTCACAGCCATGTTCTTGAGATAGATTTGGGTCACACAGCTGGTAATAAAAATAATAACAGGAAGATTAATGCACGAAACGCGCATCGGGGTACTCGGCAAACAGGACCACTGGACCTCTCATTAAGGTAGTGAATCTATTGTGCTTAATTTAATGCACACACGGGATTTAAATAGGATCACTTTTATACTCAGAAAGCACTCAATTCCATCTAGCACCTTATAAATTATCACTAGCATATTTATTTTTTGATAAAGACATAATTGGTCTTGGCACTATGAACTTTTTTTGCCTGTTTTGCTGTTGCTAAAAATAAGGGAATTTTTTGTCCAATAATTGTTTTATGATCTAATTGAATTTTTTAATATATTTTTCAATAAAATTCAGCATTTTATTCTTATATATTTGTCATGGTCATTATCCCTTTCATTTGAGTGTCTCATATTGGCTCCTGATTGTGGATTTTTTGATTGTTGATTTCACTATGGTGACTTGTTAGCGGAGTTTTTGATTGTTTATTATTATTATTATTATTATTGTTAATAATAATAATAATAATAATAATATTTATATAGCGCTATTAATTCCACAGCGCTTTTACATACATTGGCAACACTGTCCCCATTGGGGCTCACAATCTAAATTCCCTATCAGTATGTCTTTGTAGAGTGGGAGGAAACCAGAGGAAATCCACACAAACACGGGGAGAACATACAGACTGCTTGCAGATGTCGTCCTTGGTGGGATTTGAACCCAGGACCCCAGTGCTGCAAGACTGCAGTGCTAACCACTGAACCACCATGCTGCATCTATCACACATTTATAGTGTATACCAGATGGGAACACCCCTTCTATATACAATATCTGTATAAAGATTGCAGCTCCAAACCCTGGCATAACAACAGGGGTAGATGATGCAACTCTAGTTACCTGCAATCCCCATTGAGAAGGGCTCAAGGGTTTATTGCATTGTTTTGTTAGGTTGAGTTCACATGTCCTGTAATCATCCATTAGAACGGATCCTCGAAAAACATACAGATAGGGACTCTAGATTGTGAGCCCCAATGGGGACAGTGTTACCATTGTATGTAAAGCGCTGTGGAATTAATAGCGCTATATAAATGAATAAAATTATTATTATTATTATGCAGAGATCTGTTGGCAAAATGATGTCTGCCGGATCCTTTTTTTTAAACATGGGAGTCTATAGAGATCGGATGCGTTAACGGATTGTTATTTACCTTGCATTTGAAACTAATCCTGTAAGAAAAAAAGGATCCATTACAAATGCAAGAATAACGGATAGCTAAATAGTAAGTCGTGAACGGATCCATTCTCCATAGACTCCAATGTTAAAAAAATGGATCCAGTAGACATCATTTATTTAACAATGGACAAAAAAGTTGGGTTTGCATCAGATTCTATTGGAGAGAGCGACTTAGATGCGTTACTTCTAGATGACCAGTATATATTAAAATAATATGTAAAGCCTGCTTTACACGTTACGATTAAGCATACGATATCGTATGCGATCGTAACCACCCCCATCGTATGTGCGGCACGTTCAATTTGTTGAACGTGTCGCACAAACGATTATTTGCCGTCACACGCACTTACCTTTCCATACGACCTCGGGCGAACGTCCACTTCCTGGAGTGGGAGGGACGTTCGGTGTCACATCGACGTCACGCGGCAGCCGGGCAATAGAAGCGGAGGGGCGGAGATGAGCGGGACGTAAACATCCCAACCACCTACTTCCTTCCGCATTGCCGGCGGGAGCTGCAGGACGCAGGTAAGCTGCAGTTCATCGTTCCCGGGGTGTCACACACTGCGATGTGTGCTACTATGGGAACATTGAACAACCTCACGTTCAATTTTTAGCAATTGAACGACGTGCGTGCGATGAACGTTTTAACGTTCAATCGCAATTGCACGTAGCTGTCACACGCTACAATATAACTTACAATGCTGGATGTGTGTCACTTATGACGTGACCCCGCCGACACACCGTAAGATATATTGTAGCGTGTAAAGCCCGCTTAAGGCATGCACCCGATGAACAACCGGTTCTTCACCTCCTGTGGTGATTTTAGTAAAGGTATCGGAATTCCTGGTCCTTGGTAAAGGTTCTCTACATGGCCACAGTGGTGGATGCCCCCAGGCACATGCCTCGTTTTGCCCTTTCTATTACCCATCCATGTGTTTATGATAGGGAGGTATAGGTGCAATTTCACATTATTAAAAGGTAGTTTTATAAAAGTATGCCAACATTCAAACTCTGCAATATTGCCATAACTTTTTCTTCTTGAGACGAGCTTGTAAAGAAAGCTTAGATTTTTTGAACTATGAATAAGTGTACTGCTCCCAATTTAAGAAAACTTACCTTAATAGCGCTCCATGCTGAATTTGAAAGAAAGTCCAATGGACTATTATAGATATGGTCAATGTTAAAGCGAAGTAAGAAGTCAAGTTCTTGAATAGAAATTTCTTTATTCATTATCAAAAGCTGAAAAAAAAAAAGGTAAAAAAAAAGTAAAGAAAAACCCGGTTCAATAACTAGAATGCAAAGTGTAAAGACTGTCACGAGTTCATGTCAGAAATGACGCGCTTGTAGACATTAAAGCCAACCTCTTTTCTATTTTATTGGATTAGCTAATGCATCAGCTGAAGGGCAAGCAAAGAGTTCACAATGTCTGAGCTGAGGAGCTGTCAGCAATGATGAAATGTAAGGATAAAGCACCGATTCTCGGTGTCACAACTAGACATTGGATAAAAGAGTTTACAGATGAACAAATTTAAATCACTGATCTCCAACAAGGAGGAATAGATTTTGTCATAGGAAGAAATGCATAGTGCGTCCTACTTATTCCAAAATTTATCATACTGAACACAAGTGAACCTTTCGTCAAGCCGTGTATTCCTACAATAAACACCATCTAGAATAATGCATTCTCCATATCGTAGGAGCCAGTTTCTATACCTTACAATGGAAAATGTTTATGTGATATGATGATACATTTATTATTCCTGCATTGTGTTTTTCAGTTAAGGCCCCATGCACATTAGATACCTACTGTATGTTCCGGCGTATAAGACAACTTTTTCACCCCTGAAAATCTTCTCAAAAGTTGGGGGACGTCTTATACGGTGGTGTACAGTGCTGCTGTCTGCCGTCATGGCTTTACTGCGGTTGAATGCTTCACGGCGGCAGCAACACGATGCAAAGCATTCAACTGCAGTAAAGCGTGGACAGCAGTGGCAGCCCTGTGTATTGGACGCGATCATGGAGGGATTTATGTACCTGCGGTCCACAAGAAGCACTCCTCCATGACTACATCCTGTACACGGGGCTGCCGCAGCTGCTGTCAGCACTTTACTGCAGTTGAATGCTTTACGGCGCCGCAAAGCATTCAACTGCAGTAAAGCCATAACGGCAGCCTGCAGCGACGGCTCCGTGCAGCGGACAAGATCACCAAGGAGGTCTGTGTTCCTGCAGACTACAAGAAGCAGTTGAGGACACCGCAGGAACGGAGGAGAGGTGAGAATATTTTTTATTGTGTGTAAACAACGGCGTTATAGGGGACAAGAAGGGGACCAGTAGGAGGACATAACTAAACAATGGCCACATTACTGCAGGAGATATTACTGCACAGGGGACATTAGTAAACAATGAGGACATTAAGGCCGCTTTACATGCTGCGACATCGCTCAAGCGATCTCGTTGGGGTCACGGAATTTGTGACGCACATCCGGTCGCGTTAGCTATGCCGTTGCATGTGACACCTTTGAGCGATTTTGCATCGTTACAAAAACGTGGAAAATTGCTCATCGCTGACATGGGGGTCCATTCTCGAATATCGTTGCTGCAGCAGTAACGATGTTGTTCCTCGTTCCTGCGGCAGCACACATCGGTACGTGTGACACCGCAGGAACGAAGAACCTCTCCTTACCTGCCTTCCACCCGCAATGCGGAAGGAAGGAAGAAGGTGGGCGGGATGTTCGTCCCGCTCATCTCCGCCCCTCCGATTCTATTGGGCGGTGATTCAGTGACGCAGCTGTGACGTCGCTGTGACGCTGAACGAACTGCCCCCTTAGAAAGGAGGCGGTTCGCCGGTCACAGCGACGTCGCAGGGCAGGTAAGTCCGTGTGACGGGTCTGGGCGATGTTGTGCGCCACGGGCAGCGATTTGCCCATGTCACACAACCGATGGGGGCGGTATCCACGCTAGCAATATTGGTACTGATATCGCAGCGTGTAAAGTGGCCTTTACTCGGGTTGGCTTATACTCGAGTATATACGGTATATCCCAAACGCTATATTTTAACTGGAAAAGTTGGGGGTCGTCTTATACGCCGGAAAATATGGTATCTACTGAACCCATAGATTTCGAAGGGATCAACTTACCATTTAATGTGTATAGGGGCCTCCAGACTGTCCCCTTACAGATTAAGTTGGGGTCATAAAAATTGGGAGGTTGGAATATAATTGTTTGATCCTTGTGTTTAGCCATAATAAATTCCTCTGCCGGTTAATACTGGCAGCGTTTCTTTCATAGAGAACACAGAAGCGCTTGACCAAACCGAGAATTCCTGTGTTTAATCAAGGTGGGAGAGACTTGACTGACTGTATGAAGGAAAGCATGGATGCCGGACAGTACGGGTGCAGCACTCCTTTGCCAAGAAGATTCTGTCTAAGGCCCCCTTCACACGTCCGTGAAAATCACGCACGTGTCAAAGGTGCGTTTTTCCCCTCTGTGTGCCGTGTTTATGGCACTACGTGTGTTCTCCGTGTGTTATACGTTATAATACACGGAGAAGGGAAAGCCCCGCCTTACCTGCTTCTTCCGGAGCTGTCTGTGGTGCTGAATGACAGTATCCGGCACAGGCCATGCCCCGCTGATGCTGCTTCTGGCCCTCAGTGAAGATGACGCATTGTTCAAATTCACTGGGGGTCGGATGCAGGTGACAGCCACGGCAGACACTGCAGGGCTCGTGGGGGTGAGTATGTGGGCACGCATCCACACTACATCTGTGTGGTACGTGTGCGGGCCGTGAGACATCCGTGCTGCCGGAGAAACACGGACATGCATCCGTGTGGAGCACACAGGCTCACGTGTGCTCCACACGGAGGCACGGGCCAATGGCTGCACACATGCGTGCACATAAACCCATTGATTTTAATGGGTTTACGTGTGCCCATGTCTCCGGTACATGCGGGCACGGACCTAGCACGTACCGGAGACACGTGCGTGTGAAGGGGGCCTTAGGGTGTGAGTTTGGGTGGGGTGCGCAACATTTACTGGTTTATTCAGGCTGGTGCCCAACAGCCTACTGCCTGTTGTGATGGTGGGATATTGTGGGTCATGTACCATTTTGTGTGGGTTAATGTTTAGGCATGGTTCACTGTCCATTATTTGTACTGCTGGTGTGTACATTGTATTGTCTAGGTAATCACCCCCTGTAATGCAAGGTTATAGCCTCTTGAAGTGCTTCTATCCCAAGGTGTGGAGGAGGGGGCCTGGAATCCACCTACTGTAAACTCTCTGCTTACCTGGGGAATTTGGCAGTCTGTTTGGAGAACTTGAAGAGAGAAGGATTGATCCTCTGGGAGAAGCTGAGCCTTCTCAGACCTGAATATTTATCGCTTACCGGACTATATTTGTGTTACTGGATTAATTTTACCCTCTGTTTTGTGGATTATGTTATGGACCATTTGATTTGCTTGGAATAAATGCTCTTTGGATTGAACAGCCATCTCTCGCTCTGTTGATTATGTGATATGGGAGAAGGACCCCATCACACCGATCCTTGTCGTAAATGACATAGTAACACACGCAACACCAGAGGTCACTTGGCAACCAAACTTGTTCAGTTTATTCTTCACACCGTTATGACAAACATGGCCTCATTCCTTATGGTTCTGATTCCACTGTTTCTGGGGTACTCTTTCTAGACCTCTTACCCACTATCTTGGAGCTTGTCCTCAAGTTGCCGAGTCTGTGTCTCCGTTCCCCCCTCTTTCTCATACCGTCGTCCGCTCCTTGGCCCCGACGGCTCTCTAGTTGTACAACTCTCTAAGCCCGTTGGGGTGAACCGTAGGGTCTGGACCTCTCGAGGTTACCTCAGGGATCCCTGACTGACACCATAGACATGTCTTCTCTTAATAAAACCCTATCCAGAACTAGCATCCCTTGACGCCTGTACTACTAGCCAACCTTCTTGCCACCAGTCACTCCTTCATCTTGACTTAACCCTGTCCTATCTGATATCTAATCTGTCACTGCTCCAGCCCACCCGCTAGGTGGCACCTGGTGGTAAACAGCCCTGGCTCTGCTATATCGAGAACTTAGACCTCAGCTAGTGTGACGCCCTGGACTATCAGGTTGTCACAGGGTATTGTGCAATCTGCCCTTCTACACAGTAGCCGCATCCTCCTTGGTTACGGGTCCCTGTCCTTTGGTGTTGCTAAGAGCAGAGCCAGTCAAAACTCTAGGAACACTGCACCACACCCACCAGACACACCAATGGGGGGCCTGAAGGGAATAGGGCTGCCCACTTAGGGGGGATTGGTAAGGGAGAGTCAGAAGTGTTAGGAGCAAGAGAGTGGAGCGGTGACTCTCGAAGTGAGAGGTCACACTTTTGGAGCAGGGCTCCTTGAGACTGCTAGGTGGCAGACATTGGTCTGGGCCTGGTAGCAGCTGGAACTCCGGTCGCAGGGGATCGTGTCAAGGGGCACGGATCTGCCAAGGAGGGCAGCCAGCGGCCTTGAGCCATCTCCGGGCAGGGGCCAGGGCACGATGGGGTACGTGGACCCTAGCCCGGGAAGTAGCTTCACGCATCCCGGTAATTTACCCGATGAGGTTGAAGTCTTCAAGATTCATCCTCTACCCACTCCAAAATCAGGGTACTAGCGCAACGAGGTGATAAGATTTTCCCAATACATAGTCCAGAAAATCCCAAGCGTGAACCCTGAGAGCAAGCTCACTTCGTTAGCCATACGGGTGAGCGGGACCCGACTAGTTCTACACTAAAGGGTCCAAACAGTGAAGAGAGTGCCACGGAAAAAGTCACAGGCTAACAAGCAACACCAAGGGGCACGGATCCACGCGTGCTCCCTCCCTGCTGCAGCGGTGCTCAGTATTCTGGTTTACAAGCTGTCGGTGTCAGTATTCTTGGACCGAGTGAGTACGCAGAAAACCCTTTCCTACCCAACGCCACCCCTTCACTATCGCCACTGAGCCCCGGGGCAAAACCCCCTACCCACGGAGGGGTTAAACACCTTGCTGCCATACCACCGTCACCGGGCTCGCCCAACAGCAGCGGAGGTACCCCAACTTACCACGCACCGTGGGTGGCGTCACTAACTTCTAACCCCCCTGTACATATCTCCCCTTTTAAATTCGAGTGTCCGCACGACTCCCCGGGTCCGGAGACCTCTAGAGCCACCGCGGTTCCGGATCCGAGCGGCTCGGCCGTTGACACGGGGGCGGTACACTAGCAGCATTTACATGTTAACACACATTTATAACAATCAACATCATATAATATATTTGGCTATGGAACACATTACACAGTGCAGGTAGACAACATTTAGAATAAAACAGCTCCACATGTACACTTTCTGTAAAGGTCAAAACTGTAGCAACACTTTGCACTATGAAAATAACAAAGTGAAATGCCAGCTTTTTTTTTTGCATATATAATAATACTAATATAGAAAAATATCTGCATGTAATGTAGGGAAAAAACTAAAAAAAATTGTTGGGCTTTTAAAGTGTATGCACCAAGCACAACTTATTTAGCATACTTTTGGTCTGGTTAATATATAATAATATAAAATGCCTTTATAAAGCATGGAGAACTAGTAGCAGTAACACTATGTTGGCATTTGCATCCTTACTTTTTCAATTTTACCGATAGTCCTACCCCAAAATAAGCCTATTAGACCCTAGTGCTAGAAGACACATCAAGTAGAATTAAAAGTACCACGCATCGTACCTGGAAAGCTAACTGGGCCGTGAAGGTTATTTTATCTCTTTCAAACAGTCCTCTGCTGATGTATATAAATGTGGAGTATGTCACACAGTCAATGAGGTTATTCACTCTCAATCGGACATCATCAGATGGTTCTGCTTGCTGCACAGCCTTGTGAAACACGATATTAAAAGCCTGCACATGAGAAATTAATTCAGATTATGTCAATTAACAGTGAAGACCGGAGCAAGGCGACTCTAAATGGCTCTACAATTAACTCCCTGGTGACAACACAAGACTCCGACAATGAACAATGAAACCCACAAACTAAAACCACTGTGAAATTTTGTCAAATTAGGAGACTGTCAGACCTAAAATAATTCCAGAATATCAACTATTAAAAATATTTGCATTTAGGTAAGTTGATGTTGTTTTTTATCCATTAGCAGTCCTTGAGTCATTCAAACACAGCAAGTAGCTTGCACGGGGCTGAGCACTGAGTGTACCTGAGCACAGCAATGCTCGCTCGAGTGGTCAGCATACGTAAAGCACCTGAACTCTGAACCCCAACTATGTCTTTTCTTGCTAAGTCCATGTTCGGTACGAACACCGAACTTTACTTTTCAAGTTCGCTCATCTCTATCTGGGAGTTCTCCTCATTTTGTGGGAGCCTACCAGGCATTACGTATGGGAGCCTACTGGACGTTAAGTATGGGAGCCTACCGAACATTACGTGTGGGAGCCTATTGGACATTGAGTATGGGAGTCTACTGGACATTACGTGTGACAGCCTACTGGACATTACATATGGGAGCCTACCGGACATTACGTGTGAGAGCCTACTGGACATTATGTATGAGAGTCTACCGGACATTACGTATGGGAACCTACCAGACATTGCGTATGGGAACCTACCGGACATTACGTATGGGAGCCTACCGAACATTACATGTGCGAGCCTACTGGACATTAAGTATGGGAGCCTACCGAACATTACGTGTGGGAGCCTATTGGACATTGAGTATGGGAGTCTACCGGACATTACGTGTGACAGCCTACTGGACATTACGTATGGGAGCCTACCGGACATTACGTGTGATAGCCTACTGGACATTACGTATGGGAGTCTACCGGACATTACGTATGGGAACCTACCGGACATTGCGTATGGGAACCTACCAGACATTACGTTTGGGAGCCTACCAGACTTTACGTGTGGGAGCCTACCAGGTATTACGTGTGGGTACCTATAGAACATTACGTGTGGGAGCCTACTGGACATTACGTATGGGAGACTACCGGACATTATGAGTTATTTGGTAACCATGTTTTATTCCCCAACCTTCTTAAACACTTTAGTATTTGCCGGAAGTCTCTATTACATTTGTACCACACAAGTCATTCCCTTATGAGGTAACAGTGGGTAAAAAGGAGGGAATAATCCTGTTTTCATTCTTTCAATGCCACCAGAACAAAGAGGCATCATGTATTCTACCAGTGGAAAAAGGCAAAATAAACCATAGGCAATACATTTTCTGTACTCATCATTTGAGGTACCAGTAAAAATATGTTTAGTAATTGCACATGTACTGTATTTATAATTCCTGTTAGGAGCCTACATTAAAATACCTATAGTAAAGAAATAGTCTAGTTAAAGCAAGGTATCACCTATCCTTAGAATAGGTGGTAACTTGCCGATTGATGGGTTCCCCATTGCTGTGACCCACTTTTATTCCAAATTTTTATCCAAGATGGAGTGGTAGGTCAAATGCCCGACCACCACTCCCTCTGTTCTCTATGTGGCTGTGAAAAAGAGCCGAGTGCAGCGCTCAGCGGCCTCAAAGGAAATGTATGGAGCGCAGGTTGTACGTCATTGCCGCTCCATCCAAATTGGGATAAAAATACCTTGTTCTGCCAAATTGATGAGGGTTTCAGTGGTTTGGAAATAACTTTTTTTAACAGGATAATGCATTTAACATCCTTCAATGGTAAATGCATACAAGAAATTCTCCAATTTGAGTTTGGATTTTCCCCCCTTCAAGTGGCTTTCTTGGCTGCATGTCCACCTATCCTCGGAAGAAGAGAATTCAAAAAATATTTCACCTTACATTTACTGGCTACTACCTTAAGAGAGAACTGATACATTGGGCTGATTTTCTTCAGATCATTCATGATGAAGTACAGGAGGGAGGCTCTTGATGCCACCAGACGATAGTGTTCCCGAGCTTCGTTGATCTTTACCTCATTGACTTTGGCTTCTAATACCTGTGTGCACAAGGCAAACATAGTCCTAAAGTGAGTTACTGGAGCATAGGGTCAATGGATACAGTATATCGTAATCTCATGCTGTGCTGGGTAATCCGGTAGTGTTATCCATGGAAGTCTTCAACTCTTTGTCTATCTCTCCCGCTATGTCAGTGCAGTGCTTTCTATTCATCCATGTCCTTCTCTCTAGTTATTTTTTTTCATTACCAAAAAATTTTTACTATTATTGATAATTTGATAATGGAGAAATATTAAATTGTGTAACAAAAATTGTTGCTAATTTTATAGAGAAGAGTTTAGAATATGATATGGTTGGATTGCAGTCTACATTTATACAGTAAGATTTGCCTGCCTTAGAGATCCTGTTTTTTTAAAGAATGGTACCGTCTTTATACTGATCACAATGTGTCCCACTGCTGTAAACCCAAGTATTTAGCTGTAAACTATGGTTGAACCAAGGAAGATGTGTTCAATTTCAATGCACTGGAACCAGTAGAGATATTAAAGTGAACCTAACAGCACAATTTTAGATATGGAAGTAGTGGTATGGCTGCAGAGGTGCTTGTCCCTTAATATAAATGATACCTTTTTTTTACTAAATAGATGATGTGATGATAATTATAGCTTAGAAGCCATATGCAAATCCGGCTGGACCTGCACTGGGGTTCAGTCAAAGAACTGTCACGCTGTATGTACAGATGGAACAGGGGCTCCTGGGCTGACCCAAAGACTGGGGCCCCTGCGCTGTCTTTTATCTCCAAGATAGGCTTGATGGTAGCCAGGTTCGAGCCCCCAGCGTGACCCTGTCTCCTGTCTGAGCCCTGCTACTACCCCCCTGCCCACACTGGGAGCCGGAAACCCAGTAACCAAAACCTCACAAATAATCACTGACAAGGGTAAATGAAAACTCGCACACACTGCACTTAAACACAAAGGGGGGACAGTATGTGAACTGGGGAGTAAAGCAAAAAGGGGTAGGAAATAAACTCCCAACTGGTGGACTCACACACCATGCGAAACCACAACTTGTAGATCACCATATGACAGGATAACCACAGGAACCAGGAGGCAAAGCAATATCCAGCACTCAACCTCAGTCTCCGGAGCCTTATAAAGGGTGAGGGCAGCTGGTGATCAGCAGCCTGAGCTCCCAGCAGATGATCACAAGCCAGCAGGGATTAATTTATGCTGTACTGGAGAGCAGTGAAGCCAGAACCGGCCAACGCCCAAGACAGGCTGTGCAACTAAAGAATCCCAGGCTGTTGGTCAGACTCTGCAGTGTGAACTGAGTCCGACGCCCTCATGACACCCAATGAGTGCAACGCTGAACACCGCACGACAAGAACATGGCCTGTTTCTATCAATTGTATTGTCACCTTCCCATTGCACATCCAGCCTGAATTGCATAGGACTCTTAAATTTCATATCTCAAGATTAGCTCATTGGATCACTAAAAAAGGTATTATTTAAATTGGGGAACAAACACTTACACAGCCAGACGATTACTTCCATTTGTAAAAAAAAAAATAGTGAGAGGTTCCCTTTAGTGCTAATATATTATATTTTAATGGTTTCTTCTTTGTATTGTAAAGGAGCCAGAGGTTAAGTCCTAAATGGCAGGTGTGTGTCATCAAAGTGGCTGGCCTTGGTGATGTAAGTCCCGGAATTTAAGGCTCCAGCAATGGTAGGTTGCAGAGGAGGTTTTTATTAGGACCAGATTTTGGGTCTGGAATTTAGGAGTGACCAGAAGAGTCTGGGGGGGAACGGTCGCTCCCTTACCTCCAGTCTGGGCTGTGCAGATAATACAAAAGGTTGCGGAATTAGCATGTGAGAGCTGTTGGGTGTTCAGTGTTGCTGACCAAAGTATTACCTACAATGCTGCACAGGTCGGACCGTTTTGTATCTTTTGCCTACCCAGGGAAGGGACTGTGCTTTTTTCCTGTGTTGCTATTCATTTACACCAAAGAAAGACCTATGACAAACAAATAAATCTAATACTTGTGTACCCAAACTGCCAGCAGAAAGATTGAATCCCTAGAGCAGGGTCCTCAACCTGTGGCTCGGGATCCACATGTGTCTCGCAGGCCTATAATGTGTGACTTGTGACTGTCTTCATACTTAGTACATTAGCACCTGGTCTAGCAAACAGCTACAGTGCCTACTGTAGTATAATAAGTAGTATTCAACCCCCTGCAGATTTAGCAGGTTTACACATTCGGAATTAACTTGGCATTGTGACATTTGGACTGTAGATCAGCCTGGAAGTGTGAAATGCACTGCAGCAACAAAGAATGTTATTTCTTCTTTTTTTTTTTTTTTTTTAAATTGTGAAAAGTTTATTCAGAGGGTTATTTATTATTCAACCCCTCAATCCAGCAGAATTCTGTTTGGTTCCCCTAAAGTATTAAGAAGTATTTCAGGCACAAAAAACAATGAGCTTCACGTGTTTGGATTAATTATCTCTTTTTCCAGCCTTTTCTGACTAATTAAGACCCTCCCCAAACTTGTGAACAGCACTCATACTTGGTCAACATGGGAAAGACAAAAGGAGCATTCCAAGGCCATCAGAGACAAGATCGTGGAGGGTCACAAGGCTGGCAAGGGGTACAAAACCCTTTCCAATGAGTTGGGCCTACCTGTCTCCACTGTTGGGAGCATCATCTGGAAGTGGAAGGCTTATGGAACTACTGTTAGCCTTCCACGGCCTGGACAGCCTTTGAAAGTTTCCACCCGTGCCGAGGCCAGGCTTGTCCGAAGAGTCAAGGCTAACCCAAGGACAACAAGGAAGGAGCTCCGGGAAGATCTCATGGCAGTGGGGACATTGGTTTCAGTCAATACCATAAGTAACGTACTCCACCGCAATGGTCTCCGTTCCAGACGAGCCCGTAAGGTACCTTTACTTTCAAAGCGTCATGTCAAGGCTCATCTACAGTTTGCTCATGATCACTTGGAGGACTCTGAGACAGACAGGTTCAAGGTTCTCTGGTCTGATGAGACCAAGATCGAGATCTTTGGTGCCAACCACACATGTGACGTTTGGAGACTGGATGGCACTGCATACGACCCCAAGAATACCATCCCTACAGTCAAGCATGGTGGTGGCAGCATCATGCTGTGGTGCTGTTTCTCAGCCAAGGGGCCTGGCCATCTGGTCCGCATCCATGGAAAGATAGATAGCACGGCCTACCTGGAGATTTTGAACAAGAACCTCCGCTCCTCCATCAAGGATCTTAAGATGGGTCGTCATTTCATCTTCCAACAAGACAACGACCCAAAGCACACAGCCAAGAAAACCAAGGCCTGGTTCAAGAGGGAAAAAATCAAGGTGTTGCAGTGGCCTAGTCAGTCTCCTGACCTTAACCCAATTGAAAACTTGTGGAAGGAGCTCAAGATTAAAGTCCAATGAGACACGCAAAGAACCTAGATAACTTGGAGAAGATCTGCATGGAGGAGTGGGCGAAGATAACCCCAGAGACCTGTGCCGGCCTGATCAGGTCTTATAAAAGACGATTATTAGCTGTAATTGCAAACAAGGGTTATTCCACAAAATATTAAACCTAGGGGTTGAATAATAATTGACCCACACTTTTATGTTGAAAATTTATTAAAATTTAACTGAGCAACATAACTTGTTGGTTTGTAAGATTTATGCATCTGTTAATAAATCCTGCTCTTGTTTGAAGTTTGCAGGCTCTAACTTATTTGCATCTTATCAAACCTGCTAAATCTGCAGGGGGTTGAATACTACTTGTAGGCACTGTATGAGGAGCAAGTCTCCGGATGGGGAATTTTGTGAGTAGCCGCACATAGAGGAGTAGATTGGAAAGGCGAGAATTGTAGCAACTTGGAATACTGTCTTGATGTGATTTCCGTGGAAAAGCTTTGGTTGTCATTATACCAGTAATGGGTTCTCCAAGTATCACAACTGTGAGGGGTTCAGGAGTTGGATGTGGCTTGCGACCTTCTTTCAGATCTAAACGTGGCTCTCAAGTTGAGAAAGGTTGGGGACCTCTGCCCTAGAGTATGCATTTAAGGGTTCTTTTCCACTTGCGTACAGCTTTTGATGCGAGAACATCAGAAGCGATATGCTAATGACCCTCTGCTGCGTGCGACAGCCTTGGGTCATGCGACTGTGATGCGATCTTGCAATCGTATCACTGCTGTGGAGAAGAGGGGGGAGCACTTTCTCCCCATCTCCTCTGCTGCCTGTTTCTGCGTATATTGCACTGCGGTCGCATAACATGCAAGTGCAGTGCAATGTTTCACACGCTCCCCATAGTTTTGCACTGGTGCGAGTGCATTCCAATGTTTTATCAGATTGCACTTGCACATAGAAATCGCAAGTCAAAAGAACCCTAAAGTTAAGCTTGGAATTAATTTGAGAAACCCTTTTTCAGAGAAGATCTAACAAGACAATCATTTGGGCTCCTGACACCCACCAACAAACAACTGATTTTCCTGAGAAATTCAGCTATTTCAAATACAGTGGCATGCAAAAATTTGGGCACCTCTGGTCAAAATTACTGTTATTGTGAACTGTTAAGCAAGTTGAAGATAAAATGATCTTTAAAAGGCAAAACACTAAAGATGACACATTTCCTTTGTATTTTAGGCAAAATATATACATTTTCTTGGTTCAAATGCATCAACTTAAAAAACTAAAGGGGGCTTTACATGCAGCGATATCGCTAGCGAGCGTACCCGCCCCTGTCGTTTGTGCGTCACGGGCAAATCGCTGCCCGTGGCGCACAATATCATTAGGAGCCATCATACAGACTTACCTGCCTAGCGACGTCGCTGTGGCCGGCGAACGGCCTCCTTTCTAATTTCATTGCCGGCGGCCGCAGGTAAGCTGTAGTTCGTCGTTCCCGGGGTGTCACACGTAGCGACATGTGCTGCCACGGGAACGACGAACACCCTGCGTCCTCAACAATCAACGATTTTTTTAAAATGAATGACGTGTCAACGATGGACGATTTAGTGAGTATTTTCCATTGTTAATGGCCGCTCGTTGGTGTCACACGCAACGACGTCGCTGACGATGCCGGATGTGCGTCACGGAATCCGTGACCCCGGCGATATATCGTTAATACGTCGTTGCGTGTAATGGAACCTTTACTGTTCAATTGCTGTCTAACATATCTTTACAGGTGAATTGCGGTGAGAAAATCAATCATATATTCACTTCATCTATAAAGTTTTATTACTGATCTGAGTGTATAAGAGGTAACACATATTTGTGCCAATTTGCCAAGAAAGTGAGTGTAAAATAATGGGTAATTGTATGGGTTTTTTTTGCACAACTGCCTGGCCATTAACAATATGGAATAAAATTAAACTTATTTATTGTCTTATAACCCATTTATATTGGGAGGACACTGGGCGCATGATGACCAATATGAGTATATAATAACAACTATAAAAAATATTTTTTGGGTAAAAATGCTATCCCTTTACAGAGTTAAAATAAAAATAATAATAAAAAAAAAATGTACTCACTCCTCACATCTATTGGAAATGGGTGTGCTTTCTGCAAGCTAGAATAATTTTCTTTGATGAGCACGTATTTGAATTTAGTCTCATTCTGTACAAAATGCTAACAACTTGTGTTCAGAAAGCCAGATAAAAATATTCATTGCAATGTTATGAATATTAGAAACCATATTTCACGCTCATAAGTCTATAGGAATGTGCATAATTGACTCCAAAAATATTCTGAAACAGTATAAATGGTGTTAATTTACCTCCTTCATCGCTCGGTAACCTCTGCAAATAAATGTACTGCGACTATTAACAGTCTATGGAAGTGAAGGTCAAGCAGAAAACAGCGACTCTCTGCATAATAAACAGCAGGTAACTTTCTTTTCTACTAAATGTTAAAACGAAAATTAAATAAAGGTCGGAGTCACTAACATTTCTATACTATTTCTAGAGAGTCACTTGACATCAGGCGATAGTGCACAAATAGATCTATTCTTGCGTTTTCAAGAAAGCGCTGCTAACTATGCACAGGTTACTTTGGATATCCTGTCACACTAGTGACTTGGAAATATGGTGCATGATACGACACACAACACAACATAGGGGTACACTGGGGACACTTTTACAACAGAGGTCTTAGCGCTAATGACATTGAAGATGGACACCTCCTCCACTTACCTGTGATTGTACCCCACACACCTAGTCAGTCCAATACAGGTTCCTCACCTGTCACCGAGCAGGAACCTGAAGCCCTGAGGGACCCTACAATAGTCCTGGATAGTGAGTGGACAGGTAAGGGGGGCTAGCCCCACCTGTCACCGAGCAGGAACCTGAAGCCCCAAGTGACCCTATAATAGTCCTGGATAGTGAGTGGACAGGTAAGCAATGCTAGCCCCACCTGTCGCCGAGCAGGAATCTGAAAACCTGATTGATTGTCCAATAGTCCTGGTTAGTGAGTGGACAGGTAAGAGATGCTAGCCCCACCTGTTGCCGAGCAGGAGCCTAAAGCCCTGAGTGACCTTACAATAGTCCTGGATAGTGAGTGGACAGGTAAGGGATCCTAGCCCCTCCTGTCGCCGAGCAGGAAACTGAAGCCCTAAGTGACCCTACAATAGTCCTGGATAGTGAGTGGACAAGTAAGGGATGCTAGCCCCACCTGTTGCCAAGCTTGAACCTGATGCCCTAAGTGACCCTACAATAGTCCTGGATAGTGAGTGGACAGGTAAGGGGGGCTAGCCCCACGTTTCGCTGAGCAGGAACCTGAAGCCCTGAGTGATCATACAATAGTCCTGGCTAGTGAGTGGACAGGTAAGGGATGCTAGCCCCGCCTGTTGTAGAGCAGGAACCTAAAGCACTGAGTGACCCTACAATAGTCCTGGCTAGTGAGTGGACAGGTAAGGGATGCTAGCCCCACCTGTCGTCGAGCAGCAACCTGAAGCCCTGAGTGACCCTACAATAGTCCTGGCTAGTGATTGTCAGGTAAGGGACGCTAATCTCACTTCTGCACTAAAACGACAAAGCCAGGGAAAGAAAGACAGACGGGGGAAACACACCAACAGACTGCTGCAGTCAGCCCCAAGGCTGCAGCCTACACAGCACCTTGCAGAGAGGGTTCCACCATCTCCTTCCAACTCCAGGCCAAGCATCCAAATGATAGTGAGAATGCATGGCAAGGAATACTGACATTAACCCTCTTCTCACCAAAGGAAAGGAAACTACATTTAACTACAGGGGTTTCATAGGAATGGCTTTCTAGCACTGACTCTGTCACAAGTCTCACATGCAAAGTGACAGCCGTGACATCCCCTATGCAAAAATCCAATATGTAGGATTCTCTTTCTGCCAATTTACCAATAACTTATATGTACTCATTAAAAAAAATCTATAAAAATATTTTATCTGCTAACTATCTCTCCTGACAGAGCGTCTTCAATTCCTATATCCTTGGAAACATTCCTGCCATCAAGAAAAGTGATGGAATGAAAAATAACAATCCTGGTGGGCTAGAGCAGCGAAGAAAAAGGGATAATAACAATGATGGATCCCAGCAGGGAAGGGATTTATGATAACATTCCAATTGGCCTAGAGAAATTAATGAAAAATAACATCCATGATGGGCTAGAGTAGTGTAAAGGATAAATCAATGATCAGTTACGTTACTGAAATGATTCATGATAAAATTCCTGGTGGGCTAGAGCAGTGAAGGAATGGAAAAAATAACATTTCTGATGGGCTACAGCAGTATAGGGGTAAATGATGGCATCACTGGTGGGTTATAACAGGGAAGTGATTAATGATACCGTTCCTGGTGGTCAAGAACAGTGAACAAATAGGGATAATAACAATGGTGGATCCCAACAGGGAAGTGAATAATGATAACATTCTTGGAGGCCTAGAGAAATGAAAGGAAAATAACAATAATTATGAACTAGAGTAGTGAAGGGATAAAGGATAAAATCAATTATCAGTGGAACCTTGGTTTAAAAGTAACTTGGTTTGAGAGCGTTTTGCAAGACAAGCAAAGCTTTTTACAAATGTGTAACTTGGTTTAAGAGCAATGCTTTGCAGCAAGAGCAAATACTCACCGTGCACACGTCTGATTCTGTCCTTTCACCGCGCTCTGACCCGTTCTGGAGGTAACTTTCTGTACATATGTACTGTATACAGTATATACCATTGTACAGTACAGTATATACTATATAGCATGTCTATCAATTTGCATTTGTGGATACAGTATTGTACTTTCTTATTGATAACCAGTGCAGCACATTGCTTATACTTTACCTCCCACACACCAACAATTCTATTGTAAGCTAAAGTGCAGTTTAATTTGTTTTTGTTTTTACTGTACAGTATTTTGTATTAGTGACTGTAATAATTTTATATGAATACAGTACATTATTTTGTATTACTGTAATAAATTTGTATAAATACAGCAAATATTTTTGGGTTGTGGAACGAATTGTCTGTGTTTCAATTCTTTCCTATTGCAAAATTCGCCTTGATATAAGAGTAACTTAAAGAGCACACTCCCGAAACCAATTATGCTCGTTATCCAAGGTTTTACTAAGTCACTAAAGTGATTAATAATAACATTCCTGGTGGCCTAGAGAGATTAATGAAAAATAATATCCATGATGGGCTAGACCACTGAAGTGATAAAGGATAAAATAAATGATTCGTTACGTCTCTGAAGTTATTAATGATAAAATTCCTGGTGGGCTAGACCAGTGAAGGAATGGAAAAATAATATCTCTGATGGGCTACAACAATATAAGGATAAATAATGGCATCACTGGTGGGTTATAGCAGTCAAGTGGTTAATGATATTGTTCCTGGTGGTCTAGAGCAGTGGAAAAAAAATGAGCAATAACATTTGTGGTGGGCTAGAGTAGCGAAGAAATAGGGATAGTAACAATGGTGTATGCTAGCAGGGAAGTAAATAATGATAACATTTCTGAAAGCCTAGAGAAATGAATGGAAAATAACAGTAATTATGGACTAGAGTAGTGGACGGATAAAGGATAAAATCAACGCTCAGTTACATCACTGAAGTGATTAATGATAAAATTCCTGGTAGGCTAGAGCAGTGAAGGAATTGAAAAATAACATCTCTGATGGGCTACAACAATATAGGGATAAATAATGGCATCACTGGTGGGTTATAGCAGTGAGGTGGTTAATGATATTGTTCCTGGTGGTCTAGAGCAGTGAAAAAAAATGAGCAATAACATTTGTGGTGGGCTAGAGTAGTAGAGTAGCGAAGAAATAGGGATAGTAACAATGGTGTATGCTAGCAGGGAAGTAAATAATGATAACATTCCTGGAAGCCTAGAGAAATGAATGGAAAATAACAATAATTATGGACTAGAGTAGCGGACGGATAAAGGATAAAATCAACGCTCAGTTACATCACTGAAGTGATTAATGATAAAATTCCTGGTGCGCTTGAGCAGTGACGGAGTGGAAAAATAACATCTCTGATGGGCTACAGCAGTATAGGGATACATGATTGCATCACTGGTGGGTTATAGCAGTGAAGTGATTAGTCCTGGTGGTCTAAAGCAGTGAGAAAAAGAAAAATAACATTTGTGGTGAGCTAGAGTAGTGAAGGGATAAAGGATTGGGCTGCAGTAGTGGACAGATAAAAGATAACATCACTAGTGGGTTATAGGGTGCGTTACACGCTGCGACATCGCTAACGATATATCGTTGGGGTCACGGTGTTTGTGACGCACATCCAGCGTTGTTAGCGACATCGCAGCATGTAACACCTCTGAGCGACCTAAAACGATCGCAAAAGAGGCAAAAATCGTTGCCATTGGAGAGGTCGCTCCAACACCAAAAATCGTTGACAGGTAAGTAGCAAGGTTGTTTGTCGTTTCTGCGGCAGCACACATCGCTATGTATGACACCGCAGGAACGAGGAAACTCACCGTACCTGCCTCCACCGGCAATGAGGAAGGAAGCAGGTGGGCGGGATGTTACGGCAGCTCATCTCCGCCCCTCCGCTTCTATTGGGCGGCCGCTTAGTGACATCACTGTGACGCCAAACGCACCGCCCCCTTAGAAAGAAGGCGGTTTGCCAGTCACAGCGACGTCGCTAGGCAGGTAAGTATGTGTGACGGGTGTAAGCGATGTTGTGCGCCATGGGCAGCGATTTGTCCGTGGCGCACAACAAACGGGGGCGGGTACGCTTGCTAGTGATATCGGTACCGATATTGCAGCGTGTAAAGTACCCTTATGTCAATGTCAAGAGGATTACTAATGGAATAAAGCTATGAAGTAAAAAATAATAAAGTCACTCATAGGCTTTAACTGTGAATTAAACTTTTAACATCCCTGGTAGATTTAGAAAATTTAATGATAACATTCACGATGGTCTAGGGTAGTGAAGCAGTTAAATATAACAGCCCTGGTGGTCTGAGGTATTGGTGTTAGGGGGTTACCTACCTGTAGAACTGATTACCTTTTCAATTTCTAGCTGTAGACTGCTTTGACCTAGCTATTACATCCTCAGCTATCACAGAGCAACTTCGACAATGTAAGCTTCTCTGAGCTAGCCTGTGTGGCTCCTTTGGTGTCTGTAATCTCGACAGACCCATACAGAATTTGAGAAAAGGAAAAGGGGGTAAGAGAAGCATGATACTTGTTTTTAAAACTTTTTTTTTACTATTTTTTTTTTACATTTTATATAACTTTTTATTTGTAGCAAAAAAAGTAATTTTTGCTTTGTCAAATGTTGATTTTAACTGGAATAACATTGAGCGGCTTCAGTATCCTTTATGCTCCATTAATCACAGCAAATTCAATTTAATGGTAAAACCTAATATGGTTTAGGAGAATTCCATGTTATGTAAAATATGATAAAGAATCAATGGCTTCCTGATTAATATTTTAATAGTTTATATTTGAAAATACATTTTGGATTGCATTAAAAGAACTAAATCTCCGTTACGAGTATAGATTTTCTCTACCGCTCAGGTGCTTTATGCTTCATTAATCCACATAAACATTTTACATTTGTTCATTGTATTGTATATTAAGTGGATAATATGTTCAATGATCTGTAATATCTCATTTGGGCAATTTCTGCATGGAGAAAATAAACAACACTTGGGTTTTCTAAGAAATGTTAGAAAATCACTAGTGACTAGAGATGAGCGAATTGATTTGCCGGACCCTAATTCAGCAGTTACATCTTTGTTCTGCGGCCGCCTCCTACCTGCCGGCATCCCGGTGCCTCTTCTCATTTGTAGGCTAGGCACACCATCATCTTGGTGCCTACAAATCAGAAGAGGTCAGGGATACCGACACTTAGAAGGAGGCTAGCAGGGCTTCCATCCAGCAACCATGGGATACTGACATGGCCACTGGACTGGGGTTCTGCACATCATATCACACATCTATACTAATGACCAAAACTTCTGCCTTCCTACCTACCCACCTCACCGTGAAGTCTAAACAGATGTAGAGCAGCATCCAGTTCTTCAGGCACATGAATTAACAGATGCCACCAATTGTGCCACCAATTGTGCTCCTGCCTTTTTTCTTTAAAGGTGTTATGGACAAGATTCTGAACTATTATGAGTATTCTCCAGACAGTCTGAGGACTTTCATGTGACAAGTGAATCATGCTGACATAGCTTAATATAAATGAGGAATAGTATGCATGCTACTAACAAATTACTTATATGATTTGGATGCAGACGGGGTTAAGATATATATGTAAAACTTGGATTACATCACTGTAAATTATGGCCCCCTTAACAGAGGGAACCTGTCACCTACTCACCTGTGGGGCAATCCGGTCCTATGTGTGCTGCTGGTCTTGACCTGGTTCCGCCTCTATCCTTGCGATCACCATCATCCTACTTTATGTGGATAATGCATCCTTTGTCATCCACACAGTGCCCTCCATTGCACTCCTGCGCATGCACACTTTTCTTTGCGCTCCTGCGCATGCACACTTTTCTCTGTGCTCCTGCGCATGCACACTTCTCTCTGCGTTCCTGCGCATGCACACTTCTCTCAGCGTCCCTGCGCATGCACACTTCTTTCTGCGTTCCTGCGCATGCACACTTCTCTCTTCCCTGCTGCAGGCAAAGCAAAGTACTGTAATGCACATGCAGTAGGAAAGGTCAAAGAACACCCGCGCATGCACACTATAATACTTTGCTCTGCCTGTAGCAAGGAAGAGAGAAGTATGCATGCACAGGAGTGTAGTGGAGGACACTGTATGGATGACATAGGACGCATCATGCACACAAAGCAAATGGGAGGACGGCGATCTCAAGAAGAGAGGAGACGCTGGATTAAGAGCAGTGATGCCCATCGGACCCGACCAGATCGGACAGGTGAGTAGGTGACAGTTTACCTTCAAATATACAGATCAGGCCCACTAAGGGCCAGTAGCACCTGAACTTTAGGGTTTGCTCACACTGGCGATGGTTCTTTCATGAGAGAGAATTAGATGTATTATGCAAATGACAATCGGCTCAAGTTTTGCTCCGAGCATGAGCCAAGTGTCATTCACTGGGATAATTTTCTCACATGCAAGAATCGGAGCACAGGTGAGGAGAAGACAGAAAGATTAATTTCTCCATCTTCTCTATTGTCTGTGTCCGCGATAATTGGACTGCACTTGGATGACATCCGAGTGCAGTCCAATGATTTGCGTGCACCCAAGACTTTTATGGGTGCGCTTCATCTGATATACGCGGTCAATGGCAGCATGCAGCTTTTTTTCTCATGCCAACTTGGCACTGTGCCAAAGTATAACACTGGTCCGAGTGCTATCAGATAAAATATTGGAATGCAGTCAGCCGTGCTATACGCCGATGTCAGCGAGCTCTAATACACACTCTATGGCTGGCAGAATGATAGAAAGTTTGTTTTCTGAATCTTCCATATTATTGTACACTCTTACTGTAACATGTATATTATATTGCCTCCATCTCAGTATTTCAAGACATTAAAAATCTTATTTCCAATATGTATATGAAAGATACGCTGCGTTAATCCACTCTGTAGGTGCCTTGATGTCAATTTGGGTTCTGTTTATAGGTCCAGTTGTCATTCAATAGTAACGGATCACAAATTAAAAAAATGGGTTTGTTACAAACAAAGCAAAAATGGTTAAAGAATGAAAAACATTTTTTCTCGAATCTGTCTTGAAAAAATTGACACTTTGTTATTTTCTTTTGCGTTCTTTTTTGTTTTGTTGGCAACTAATACATTTTTACTAAAGTCGTTTTTGCTAGGCATTTGCACTAAAAACGGATCCGTTAACATATTACATAACAGATGACTATCCATTATTTATTATCCATTTGACATAGACTTAAATATTAAATAAAGGAATCATTCGCTATTTGTTTTGGGGTTTTTTATTTATAAGGACAAGAAAGTCCTTATAATAGGGGGCTCCCTGACGAAGGCTTCACAGCCGAAACGGCCGTCGGGTTGGACGCAGGCTCCTCTTGATCTCCACACATTCCAGGTAAACTGCATTTACTATTGTCCCCTTGATATTTGGGGGCTGGGGTCCCTTCCACAATCCTCCATGTAAACCTTGTACAACCCTTCTTGAAATTGATTGCTTTTCATATATACTATATGTGATTGCCATGGTCCATTCAGGAGGTTTTCGGTCTGTGACCCGTCTATATTAAAGCGTATTTCTTATGCAGTCTCCCTGGTGGACTGTTGATTACCTGACTGTATACATAGGTATATCGGTTCCCATGTAATCGTTGCCTAATATAAGTATTGATTATTCATGGCTTATCAGCAGTCCGTTTAAGATCATTGCCTATGTCCACACTTGTTAGCCCTGCACCTATCCACCTAATAAAGTTTTTCACTTTTGCACCCTAGACTCTGGTCATAAATTTCTCTTGTTTTGCATTAGAATTATATTATGGGTCTATGCGATGGCTACATAGACACACAGATAATTATGCTACTACATCTATATTTTGATTATTTACATACACAGATATTCTAATTACATTTAAACAAACAAGCTATAGCTTAGGCCACCTCCACACTATCTGCGGATGCTGGTCTTCTTTTAATCTAGATTGTATGATATACTGTATCTGTTTCCATTCAAATGACTAGATCATGTACTGGAATGGTTTATTTCTGTTTTGTTTGTTTTTTTTACCTCAAAAGAAATTAAAAATAATCCAAAACCAAAAATAAATACAGGATTTGGGAATATTATAAAAATTAGCACTAAAAGAACGTTTTAATAACATTCATATATCTTTGTATGGAATTATCAAACTTCATCCAATATAAAAAAAATACTAAAGGTTTGTTTTGTTGTTTTTTTTTATCTATGCCTGCTGTGCAAATTCAACTACTCACCTACAGGCCAAAAATGAAGGGCAAATATCATGAACATCAGAAATCTGCATTCTATAGATTCACTTTCTATGGGGAGATGAGATATTTTAAGAGCAGTTCCACATAGCAGATAAATGGGATAGATTTCTCCGGTTGTATACGTAAAAAACATATTGGTAGGTTAAATCAACATAATTATTGTAACTTAAAATTGTCAACAAGGTTTGTGGTGATTTAACACCATAACTAAGGGGACCCCGATGTGTGATTTTAATCAGTGATGATTGTGTATGTTTCTATGGCTCCTAATTTTTGATAATACATTTCTTTCAAGTTACGTGTTACTTTTTCCTCGTGGTGAAGATTATTCTAATTAACCCGAGAATATAATTAAGCTCATGCATTAAAATTAGTCCTATTCGAGGTCCAAAAATAACACTAATTTAACTGTGAGATTCTAGGTATGTATCATTATAAAAAAAAGTTTATATACCGTATAAATATATATATATACATACACATACATATATATATATATATATATATATATAATATCATATACCTGCCATGCACGTGGGAGAAGCCTGATATACAATTCAGGTTTTCAAAAGTTTACAAAATTAAATAACACAAACAAAACTAAAATATACAATAAGGATAAAGTTGAGCCCAAAAATTGTGAATGTGTTCATTGTGTAAAACTGATCCCCAGATTTTCAATATAAGCAGTTGGCTGCTGTTATATACTTCTGTTGGCTATTGCTGCCTTTGTTATTATTTGTAAAGTAGGCAGCAAGAGTAGTCAGGTCTATACTCAGTTAGGTCTTCTCTTTCTTCTTGGTAATGCCCTGTGAACACGCTGAGTTTTTTATATATTTTTTATGTGTTTTTGGTGCAGTTTGTTGCCCAAATCTGCCTGTCTCTCCTTCTCCCAGCAAAGACAATGAAAATTCTGAATTGCTGTGCGCACGTTGCTTCTTTTTTTCTTGCAGTTTTGGGTGCAGAAAAAAGAAGCAGCTTGTCAATTGTTGGTGCGTTTTGTAGCCCTTCAAGGCATTTATTTCAGTAAAAAAAATTGTATGGCACAAAAAATGCACCAAAAACACATGCATTTTTTGGTGCATTTTTTTGCCACAAGGTGCAGTTTTTGGTGCACAAGATGTCTGCAACCAAAAACTCAGCGTGCGCACATACCCTATGAGGTCAGGATCCTCTATTTCAGACTCTGTTTTGGATAAAAAGCATTTGCACTCCACGTAAGACAATTTTACCATCAAAACGATGGACAGCTTGGTGGAACCTGAGAGACCCCATAATAATCAGTCAATAGAGTCCATCGGGTGTGACTATTGTCCTTTGCGCAGCTGATCTAGTCCTTAGCATTATAATATAAGCAAAAGCCTCAATGCAATTGGGAAAAAAAGCCTAAATCCATGCATAAGGGTAAGTTTAGATTGGCAAATTTTCACCCGTAATCGAATGCTGATCTACTGTATTACAGTATATACAGTATTCCAGAATATTGTATACAGGAGTCCAGGCTGCTCTGTATAACGTAAAAACACCTTGATAATACTAATCTAGGGGGCGGTCCGGTCCGATGGGTGTCGCTGCTCTTGTTCTGGCTCCTCCTCTAACTTGTGTGTAACTTTGGCCTCTATTGCGCTCCTGCGCATGCGCACTTTGATCTGAGAGAAACGTACTGTTATATGCAGGCACAAGAAAAGCTCAAAGATGATCTGCACATGCGCACTACAGTACTTTAATCTGCCCTCAGCTGGGCAGATCAAAGTGTGCCTGTGCAAAAGCGCAATGGAGGCCTCTCTATGAATGACACAGGATGTGTCATGCATACGGGGCTGGGCAGGAGGACAGAGGTCGCACAAGTTGAAGGAGGTGCTGGATCGAGTGCAGCAACACCCATTGCACCGGATTCCCCTAGGTGAGTATTATAAAGGTGAATTTTACGTTCAACAGAGCGGCCTGGGCTCTTATATACAGTATTCTGGAATCCTGTATATAAGGGCTCACTGGTGGTTCCCGCAGCTCATAAGAGAAAAAAACAGGTGACAGATTGCCTTGAACCATCAGCCAAGTTACTTTTGGGAAAAAAGTGGAAAAAATATATTATGCAGTTATTTGTTGATGAATCCTAACTAAGGGCTCACGCGCACGTACCTGCTGAATATACTGCAGCAATTTGACAGCACATGTGCGCTTCAAATCACTGCAGAAACACTGCGTATTGGATGCAGTGTTTCAGCAGAATGAATGCCGAATTGATGCGCTTGGGATGCAGCCCCCATCATAGACAGAGTGGGAGCAGCATCCAAAGCGCACAAATTAATTGACATGCTGCTTTTTTGACCGCACGGATTTGGGTCAAAATTTTGGCATCCAAATCGCTGCGTTCAAAAAAGCATCGTACGCACATATCATGCACAATCTACATAGATTGTGCTGAGGACGCAGGACGCATGCATTTACGCTGCAGTGCAATACGCAGTGTAAATGCATGTAATTACGCAACGTGCGCATGAGCCCTTACTGAAAAGTCATTGAAGCAGGCACCATGTTGAAATAATATGCACATGTTGTGGGAATTTTTAGCATCCATAGAAGCAAAATAGTTTGTTACACAATCAAGGACAGCATGCAAATATACGTGGGGCCCCCAATAAGTCAGGGTTGACCAGCAATTATCTTTCTACCAGTAAGTCTCCTCATCATCTCACTTGAGTACCTCTCGCTGCACATTTTCCTGCCGCCCTTCGCTTGTGATAAAGCCTCCGTTACCTTCATTTCGATCTCGGCTGCCGTGTGTTTTGTTGTTTCCAGTTTTTCCACCAGGAGTGTGTCCCCCAGGAAATTACTTTCTGCCGCTGATAGGCGTGTCAGTAATTCATCCTCAAGCATTTTCAACTCAATTTTGAAATAATTTTGTTGCTTTGTGAGCTCAGACTGAAAAGAAAATGGTAAGTTTTAGACCTGTAATTGTAGCGATGTGAACAATGGGAATACACTTTGCTACCTTTTAATTTTCCTGATTATTCAACATTTTACAATAGTTCTAAAGCATTTAAGGTCAGGACTAATATCTAGAAAGAAAAAGGAGTGTAATTTGGGGCTTTATCAGGTACATTCAAATGACCATTTTATTCCTTATTCATTCCATTTACTCACAAATTACTAACTTAAAATGGCTCTTTTGTTATTGGGCTTTTTTTTGTTTTTAAGTAGCATTTAGAGCTGTATAATAGTCTATACAATGTAGATATTTAATGTATAAAATATTTTATTTGAAATATTCCATTAAATATCTAAATGTTGCAATATATGCAATCTGCATTCCATTCACATGCCGAAAGTCGAACACTATGTTGGCATACAACTGTGTGAAGCAGCATGTTGCCCTTAATAAAGGGAACTTTCAGTTTGAACCAATTCTAATGCTTTTACTTTTCCATGTTTCTCTGCTACCTGTTATGTGTGTTATATGTTATGTCTAACATCTTCTTATCTTATGTTATGTTATGTGTTATATGTGTTATCAGTTCAAGATCCAAAAATCCCCAGATTGGCGCTGTTTTTAAAAAAAAACCAAAAAAACAGAAAATAACAAAAAAAAACACTTTTTTTATTTCACAGAACCTTAAAAAGAAATAGAGAGAAAAAATGAAAAAATAAGAGAGAGAGAGTAAAAGAGAAAGAAAAGAGAGAGAAAAAAGAAAGAGAAAAAGAATGAGAGAAAATATAAAATAGAGCGTAGAATAGAGAAAGAAAAAAATGAGAGAGAAAGGATAGCGAGAAAAAGAAAAAGAAAATGAAAAAATAACAGAGAAAATGAGAGAGAAAAAGATTGAGAAAGAAAGAAAGAAAAAACAAGAGAGAGAAAAACAAAAAGAAAGAGAAAGAAATAGAGAGAAAGAAAGAGAGAGAAAAAGAAAGAGAAAGAAAGAGATAAAGAGGGAGATGGAGAAAGAGAAAGAGAGGAAAAAAGAGAAAAAGAAAGAAAAAAATGAGAGAGAAAAAGAAAGAAATAAAGAAAGAGAAATAAAAAAAGTGATAAAGAAAAAAATGAAAGATTGTATTCTAAAATGTTAAATAAAGAATTTTTTTTTAAAAAAAGAAAGATTAAAAGAAAGAGTGAGAGAAAGAGAAAAAAGAAAAAGAGAGAAAATGAAAAAATAGAAAAAGGGAGAGAAAACAAAAAGAGATAAAGAAAAGAGAAAAAAGGAAAAGAGAAAAAGAAAGAGGAGAGAATGAAAAAATAGAGTAAAAGAGAGAGTGAGAAAAAGAGAGAAAGAAAAAGAGAAAGAAAAAGAAAAATGAGAAAGAGAGAGAAAATGAAAAAAATAAGAGGGAAAAAGAGAGAAGACAGATTGAGAAAGAAAAAAAGAGAGAAAAAGAGAGAAAGAGAGAAACTGAAAAAATTAGAGATGGAGTATGAAAGAGAAAAAGAAAAAAAGAGAAAAAAAGGAAAAAAAGGAGAAAAAAAGAAAGGGAGAGAAAGAGAAAACAAAAAAATAACAGTAAAAGAAAGAGAGAGAGAAAAAGAAAAAGAGAGAAAAGTATTAGATCACAATATCCACTAGGAGAGTCTCCTAAAACATGTAGTGAGGGTGCGGAGTTGCCTTACGCTCACAGGCATCTGTCCAATTAACATTCTAGGACAGCTTTTTGTCATTATAAAAAAGAAAGTGGCCATTTTAATATACAGTACTATAGTGATTGACTCTTTAGATAATTGTGTTAATTTGCTTTAGGAATTTATTCAAAATTACATTTTCTTTCTTTTTTTCTCTCTCTCTGAGAACTCCATTTAATATTAATTTAATGATTTAATATTACAAGTCCCCTACTTCCTGTTCTGACCAGATGATTTTGCAGTAGTCTCATTATCATCACAGACAGAATTACAATGAAAGGTAACATCTCTACATAGAGTAAATAACACAGTAATCTCACAGCTCATCCCCTCCCCCTTTCATCACAATGATCTTTTCCCTGATCTGAGCAGTCTTTTTAGACAATTCAAGATAAATCAATAAGGTGTGAGTCAGTTTATTGCTGCTCTTGTCCATGTGCCCAACAAAAAGTATGTGCATGTAGGTCTTTCAAGCATAAAGTCTAGCAATGACGGAACATGATGGCTATTCCATTCTCTGTTACTGAGAAATCTGCATTTTAATTGAGAATTAACATTGCTGTCCCCATTGGGGCTCACAACTAAATTCCCCATCAGTATTTTCATTGGAGTGTGGGAGAAAACCAGAGAACTCGGAGGAAACCCACGCAAACATGGGGAGAGCATACAAACTCCTTGCAGAAATTGCCCTTGCACTGCTAACCACTGAGCCACCGTCTGTTAATAAAGTGATATGAAAAAAAAACTTTTTTTTTTTTCCCACTACATTTAATGTAAAAGCCTGATTTAAATCAAGGGGACTCACAGTCAGTTGGCAACCCTGGTGAGATACTTACTGTATCTTCAAACCATTGAAAGATTCAGCTCAATCTTATGCATATCTTCACTGCAGATTTCTAATTTTCGGCAGATCACACCAAATTTGGCTGCATTTGCCAATATTAAATATTAAATATTATATGTATAATGTCAACTTTTTACAGTGAAGGAAATAATTATTTGATCCCTTTCTGGTTTTGTAAGTTTACCCACTGGCAAAGAGATGAACAGCCTATAATTTTAAGGGTAGGTTAATTTTAACAGTGAGAGAGATAGAATATCCAAAATAAAATCCATAAAATCACATTGTATAAATTATATACATTTATTTGCATTTTGCAGAGAGAAATAAGTATTTGATCCCCCCTGGCAAACAAGACTTAATACTTGGTGGTAAAACTCTTGTTGTCAGCGCAGCAGTCAGATGTTTTTTTGTAGTTGATGATGAGGTTTGTGCACACGTTAGGAGGAATTTTGGTCCACTCCTCTTTGCAGATCATCTCTAAATCATTAAGATTTTGAGGCTGTCGCTTGGCAACTCAGAGCGTCAGCTCCTCCATAAGTTTTCTATGGGATTAAGGTCTAGAGACTGGCTAGGCCACTCCATGAAATTAGTGTGCTTCTTTTTGAGCCACTCCTTTGTTGCCTTGGCTGTATGTTTTGGGTCATTGTCGTGCTGGAAGACCCAGACACGACACGTTTTTAATATCTTGGCAGAGGGATGGAGGTTGTCACTCAGGATTTTACGGTACATGGCTCCATCCATTGTCCCATTGATGCGGTGAAGTAGTTCTGTGCCCTTAGCAGACAAACACCCCCAAAACATAATGTTTCCACCTCCATGCTTGACAGTGGGGATGGTGTTTTTGGGTCATAGGCATTTCTGACTTGAGGACTGGATTTAAAATACTTGACCAAGTTGATACAAAGTACTATATAAACTAGTGTTAGCAAAAACAATTTCTATATAAATTAAATGTATCACAACAAACAAATAATAGTAAAATATTATTAGAAAGAAAGGACTCATTGTCAGTTTCTAAAAGCTGTTACCTTGAAATGTTCCAAGTCTGGTCTCTCTAGATTCACCACATCAGCCAGGAGTTGGTCTTCCAAGCCATCTCTTGTTACAGTGAAGTTGATTAGTGTTGTCTGTGCCTGAATTTCTGGTTTGTAATGGGGATTTGCAAGCTTTGTATGAAGAATAAGTCTAAATTTTGGATGGAATTTGCATTCTTTATCCCCGATTCGGATGTATCTGAAAATTATCAACATAAAATTTTGTAAAAAAAAAATCCCTAGTGTAAATGGATCTTTTTTGAAGAATAATCAACAGGGTGAAGTAAGGTGCTGTATTCTTATGTATTGGCTCATGAAAAAAGCTATGTCCTCCTTCACTTTTTTTTTTAAATTTAATATCCCCTGAGGCAAATTCTGAGAAGCTTGTACCTGCTAATGGACTTTACAAGTCTCTTTCTTTGATAGGGTTGGTGCACACAACCATTTTCTCTCCATCTGAGAAAAATGGTTCAATTATTCTGATAAGGGCTCGGTTCCACTTGCGTTTTGCACAGACAAGTGCAATCCAATAAAACATCGGATTGCTCTCACTCTAGTGCAAAACTATGGGGCAGCGTCCATCTGCGATTGATTACTCATACCGCACCGGCATGCGAAATGAATCGCGGCATGCTGCATTTGGCAGTGAGTCTCGGCTCACGCACCCCCATACAAGTCTATGGGTGCGGGTAAAACATCGCACTGCACTCGCATGTCATCCGATTGCGGTGCGATGTACGCAGAGACTGGTTGGGAAGGAGATGGGGAGAAAGTGCTCCCTCCCTCTTCTCTGCAGCTGTGATACGATCGCAAGATCGCATCACAGTCGCATGATCCTCGGCTGACGCTCGCAGCAGAGGGTCATTAGCATATCTCTTCTGATCCTCTCACATCGGAAGCTGTACAGAGAGAAAAAAAAGAAGAGTTTCTTCACCTTCTCCATCATGTCAGTCCATGAAAATTGGACTGCTCTTGGATGTCATCCAAGTGTGGTCCAATGTTTTTCAGGACCTCATAAATTTTCATTGCTGATTTTGATCCAACACAAAAGAAATTGGGATATGTTACTGATTTTTTCCTTGATCTGAAGAAAAATTTGGACATGTGGACAGCCCCATACAATATCATGGGTACAAGTGCTATCCATGAAAACCACAAATCGTACTCAGGCATGGACTGGCCCACTGGGGAACAGGTGAATCCCCCGGTGGGCTTCTGTGCTGAAGTGAGCCACTCACTCCCCAATATGAGCAGTATTTTGCCCCATTATATTAGATTCACTTTTTACAGAAAAAAGCATAATTTCATCATCATTCACTCAACAAACTACCCAGTGCATTATTACATAGAAGGACAGATAAATGTGTGAATGAGGCTGATATAATATTTGCATGTAGCTGAACAGAGACCCCCTGAGTCAGTGTTATTTGTGGACCCTTGGTAGCGCAGTCCAACACTGTACTCATCCGACAGAGTCGGTCATGCGCACGAGCCCTTATATTTCCATTAACAATAGTAGCCTCGGAAGCCAGCATTTAACTTTAAAGCTGTGTTGAGGAAAGTAAAAATGTGCGTCTTTCTAAAAGAAAAATATAAATAAATATTATGACATAATTATCTAAAAATGTATAAATGAAAAAATATAATTATAATATAAAAAGACAATGAGCAAAACACTTTGGTCCCACATAAAAATAAAATAAAAAGATGTTAACCAGTTAAGCATTTGGCCATTTTACCCTTACTTGGCACGTTTTTGGGTTTTATTATACATGCACTTTCAGGGGCTCAAAAAAATATTCTCATTTGAGTATTTAAATAGTTTTTGCTCCTTTTTTTTTCTAGATACATGAGACTTAATTTTTCATGTTATTTTTATGCTTCTTTCTTCTTGTTGATATCAGGAGAAAATTTTTAGAAAAATAGGAAATATGTTTCTTTTTTTCCCATTTTTATTTTTTCTACAACTACAAATGACAGCTAAAAACACACACACTTTAAACTGCATTTTCATTTCCGTAGAAATTATTTTTATATATATTGAATATTTCTTATTTTGACAGGGATGGGGCTATAAACAGTGATTCGTAATGGAATTTTTATTATTTTTTTTGTTACTTGCTTTATTTTATGTTTTTTACTTATTTTTTTCATTTATTTTACACACCATGTAGGTTTTAAAGGGAACCTGTCACCAGATTTTTCCCTATTAAACCAAAAACATCCCCTTCTGCAGCTCCTGGGCTGCATTCTATGAAGGTGCACCTTGTTGCTGGCCCCCTTTTCAGACCTCCAAAACAACATTATAAAATATTACCTTTTTGTATACAAATTAGTTTGGTTGGCCAGATGGGTGGGCTCTATTTTGCCTTCTGTCCCACCTTCTGCCTCTATTCGCCGTCCCCCAGTCTTGATTTGCATGGATGACGACGGCCCCGTCATCCTCCACGCTGATGCCGAAGTCTCGCGCAGGCGCAGTTAGCAGAGGCCACTATCGCGAGCCTGAGCAGAAACTATCCCTCTCGCGCGCCGCTGATGTATTTGCGCAGGCTTGAGATTATGGGCGGGTGCTAGCATGATGATGGTGAAGTCATACACAGCCATTAAAGGTATCAACCACTGAGGACTCTCAGTTCTTTTTTTTTATCTCTACTGGCTAACACGGTACAAAGATATATTCTTTGGTTCATTCATACATATAGTTATATTACATAAGTTAAATGAAAATTAAAATAAAAAAAAATAAACTTTAAAATTTAACATTTCATGTAAATTTAATTTATAATAATAATACAAATAATAATAAAAAAGCAAAAAAAAAATTCAAAATATTTTTTGAGGTGTTCTGCATATCAGAATGGCCATTCTCATACATGCCCAGTAGCCACGTCACGGCAACCGCATTGTACTGGGTCCTACTCTATATTACTACCTTTTTCAGGGTTTAAAAAAACACATATTTGGGAAATGAGAGACCCACCAAATATATGTGGTTTTTAAACCATGAAAGAGGTAGTAAGATAAATTAGCACCCAGTACAATGAGGTTGCCAGGACATGGCTACTGGACAGGTATGAGAATGGCCATTCTGATATGCAAAACACCTCCAAAAATATTTAGAATTTTTTTTTTCTTTTTGTTTTTTTTTTTAGTTTCAAGCTTTGGCATATAAGTCTTTCTTTTTGTCTGTAATAATAATAGTAATAATAATAATAAAAACAACAATAATAAATACATATATTTATATACTATATAACATATATATCTCCATTGATATCCTTAGGATTGCAAATAGTCAATAATCTCCACAATACATTCATGTTTAATATCAGAGTATGGGTTTGCTGGAGGGAAGTTTAAAATTTATGTCATTGCTGAAAATAATTCCAATAATGTCATTAATTATATTATTTGCTAGCCATGAATCTATAATGTATTATTTACATTTGATCCATTCTGGAGCTTTATCTTAAAAATTACTTTTTAATTTTCCTATTGATTCTGTATACACTGTAGATTTTGTAACTTTTCATGTCACCTCTGTCTGAAAAAAAAGTGTTTGTTTTGAAGTCAACAGTCATTGAAATTCCGAATGACAACCCAAATGTTATAAGTAGTAGTCATTTTCTGAGTCACAACGCTCCACGAAATCACTCCTTGAATCAAATACCCCCAAGAGAGTGAGAAATTAAACATACCTTTCAGAGTCGTGTTGAACTGTGCAAGTGCGTTCAGCTGGATCAATACTCAGCATGCAGAGGACTCTGCTACAGTTATGATCTGGGGGTGTCTGATAGGGCATTTGTGCAAGGAAGCCAAATATTTTGCAAAGTACAGAAAAAAATATATACGACGTTCGCACAGGCACTGTCACACACTCAAAGATACAACACACACCGCATCATCCCTTTAGCAGGTAATTAAGGAGACTGCCAGGGTTACCTGCAATGTGCTATCAAAATAAATGACTGTAATTGATAAGCATAATTAGACATTGGGAATAATGAAGTGACCCTAATCAGTGATGAAATGCTGATTATGTGAAATAAAAACACCACCTATTTTTAGGCTGCAGGAATCTTGTATTTTATAATTAGAAAAAAAATGTATTTACATTGATTAGAAAGGTTACAGATCCAGGATAAAGAGATCGACAATTTATAAGTAAAAATATATGAGAACCTATAAAAAAAATAGTCCATGTATTTGGTAGAATTTTTAAATAATATTTATGGGGGATTTTTAGGATTTTCTGATCATTGAATAGTCAGTCCATGTATTTTTTTTTTCTTGTCTAGAGGCTGCCATTTACATGCTTGTAATGTTGCATGTTTACTGTTTTTTTGTTACAGCTCAGTTTTTTGGTGTTTTTTGTCTGCTATCTTGCTTTATTGCAAGTTGGGGGTGCAGCCCTCCTTAGGGTATGTGCGCACGTTGCTTTTTACCTGCTTTTTACCTGCTTTTTTGCTGCTTTTTCTTCTGTGCTGTTTAATGCCAAAATGGATGTGTTCTTCTATTCAAGCAAAGTCTATGGGAATTTGGGTTTCTTGTTCACACTATGTTGTTCAAAATGCTGCCTTTTTGTGGCAGAACTTTGGTCAAAAACTCAGCTTTGCAGTGCAAAACCCAAATGGCAAAAATAATTGACATGTTGCTTCTTTGAAAAGCTGAGTTTTTGACCAAAGTTCTGCCACAAAAAGGCAGCATTTTGAACAACATAGTGTGAACAAGAAACCCAAATTCCCATAGACTTTGCTTGAATAGAAGAACACATCCATTTTGGCATTAAACAGCGCAGAAGAAAAAGCAGCAAAAAAGCAGGTAAAAAGCAGGTAAAAAGCAACGTGCGCACATACCCTTATACTGAGGCTGACAACCAATTGCTTCCCACTTTGTTGTGTATTTAATCTGGGACCCAGCTGACCACTTGTTACCATCCACAATGGAGTTTTTGATAGACACAAGTCAGGTATGTATAATGGCTTTAACTTTAGTTGGTTAGTGACCGTCCCAGATGGGTACACCGTGACGAGGTGGGATGGCTTCTTACATTTTTGCAAAAAATGTATACACTAAGTACCCTGCTATTAAGCACTTGCATTTTATTCATTATTATTCAGGGTATTTTTCATACAATTTTTCTCTTTGGTTTTTTCTAGTCCATGTATTTTGTAGACTTTTGAAAATAATATTTTTGAAGGTTTTGAGGATTGTTCAGATCATTGAATAGTCCATGTATCTGGTAGAATTTTTTTAAAAATCTTTATGGAGGATTTGAGGATTCTCCAGAGCATTATTATTATTATTATTTATTATTATAGCGCCATCAATTCCATGGCGCTTTACCTGTGAAAGGGGTGTACATAATATGGACAAGTACAGTAATCATAAACAATACAAGGCACAGACAGGTACAGGAGGATAGAGGTCTACAAGGGATAGGTGAGGATATAGTAGGTGAGCATGGAGCTGGTAGTACGGTGCTATATCAGACTGAGGGTTATTGTAAATTGTAGACTTGTGGAAGAGATGGGTCTTCAGGTTCCTTTTGAAGCTTCTCAAGGTAGGCGAGAGTCTGATGTGTTGTGACAGGGCATTCCAAAGTATGGGAGAGGCGCAGGAGAAATCTTGGATGCGATGGTGGGAAGAGGAGATGAGAGGGGAGCAGAGAAGGAGATCTTGTGAGGATCGAAGGTTACGTGCAGGTAAGTACCGGGAGACTAGGTCACAGATGTAGGGAAGAGACAGGTTGTGGATGGCTTTGTATGTAATAGTTAGTGTTTTGAACTGGAGTCGTTGGGCAATGGGAAGCCAGTGAAGGGATTGGCAGAGAAGAGAGGTTGGGGAATAGCGGGGGGACAGGTGGATTAGCCGGGCAGCAGAGTTTAGAATAGATTGTAGGGGTGCGAAACTGTTAGAAGGGAGGCCACAGAGCAGGAGGTTGCAATAATCCAGGCGGGAGATAATAAGGGCATGCACTAGGGTTTTTGCAGTTTCTTGGGATAGGAATGTACGGATCCGGAGGAGCATTGAATAGTCTATGTATTTGGTAGAATCTTTCAATAATATTTATGGAGGATTTGAGGATTTCTTTAGCATTGAATAGTCCTTGTATTTGGTAGATTTATTTTTAATAATATTTATGGAGCGTTTGAGGATTTATCACTGCATTGCATAGTCCATGTATTTGGTAGAATGTTTAAATAATATTTATGGGGGATTTGAGGATTCTCCAGAGCATTGAATAGTCCATGTATTTGGTAGAATTTTTGAATAATATTTATGGAGCATTTGAAAATTCTTCAAAAATTAAAAGTCCATGTACTTGGTAGACTTTCAAAAATAATTTCTAAGTAATATTTATGGAGGATTTGAGGATTTTTCAGAGCAATGAATAGTTCATGTATTTCACAGAATTTTTAAATAATATTTGCTAGACTTTTTAAAAAATATTTATGAAGGATTTGAAGATTCTTCAGAGCATTGAATAGTCCTTGTATTTGGTAGAATTTTTAAATAATATTTATGGGGAATTTTAGGATTTTCTGATCATTGAATAGTCCATGTATTTGGAAGATTTATTTTAATAATATTTATGCAGCCTTTGAGAATTTTTCAGAGCATTTTTATTACCAATAGGACTGGAATTTTATGATGAAAGATTATACATTGGGTAACTGATGGAATCTGCATGTTTGATTTGTAATCACATATTGATGCCTTCTACACACACTTGAGTTATTCTTTCTTGGCTTAAAGGGAACCGGTCATCAGTTTTTTTAATATTGACCCAAAAGATCTTTCAGGAGGATTTAAGGATTTCTTTAGCATTGAATAGTCCATGTATTTGGAAGATTTATTTTAATAATATTTATGGAGCCTTTGAGAATTTTTCAGAGCATTTTTATTACCAATAGGACTGGAATTTTATGATGAAAGATTATACACTGGGTAACTGATGGAATCTGCATGTTTGATTTGTAATCACATATTGATGCCTTCTACACACACTTGAGTTATTCTTTCTTGGCTTAAAGGAAACCGGTCATCAGTTTTTTTAATATTGACCCAAAAGTATCACCTTCTGCAGCTTCTGGGCTGCATTCTATGAAGGTGCACCTTGTTCCTGACTCCCCTTGCAGACCCCAAAAATAACTTTATAAAATCTAAATGCCACGAATGCAAATGACCTGTTCTGGTTGAAGGGGCATGCTCTTTTTAGGTTCCTGTTCCCCCCTCCTGCCACTGTTTGCCGTCCTCCTTTGATGATTGAAGCGCCTGAAGCCTCCGTCATCATCCATGTACTGGGCTGAATCGTGTGCCTGCACAGCCATTCCCCGCTCATGCAGGTGCACTTCACTCTGCAGCACTGCGGACAGAGCCAAAAACATAGGTGCACTTGCGCGAGACTGTGAGCTCTCTGCGCAGACACGAGATTGTGAGCAAGCGCACCTATGTTATCGGCTCTGCCCGCAAAGGTGCAGAGTGAAGTGCGCCTGCGTGAGCGGGGAATGTCTGCGCAGCCGGGAGATTCAGCCCAGTACATGGATGATGACAGAGGTGTCAGGCGCCATCTTGTTTGTTTCATTTCAGAGTGAATAATGAGTGAATAATGAGTTCAGAAATTAAGAGGAGGAGAAGAAATGTGTCATAAGTGGATAAAGAACCTAATTCCTCTGATAACATATATTACAAAGTTTCTTATATTTTCATGCATTATTGATGAAAGCAGAATTTGTTCAAATTAATTGAAATATTTAAAGAAAAAAATATTTAACTTGATAATATAAACTAAAAACTTCACATACATGCCTATATTGTATTAATATACGACTCCTTATATGTAAAAAATATGGCGACGGCCTTGGACTAATCACAGCTATTGATTGACACCATCTTTTGATATATCTCCACTGATTGTGAATTTCCAAACCTTCACAATACAAGTGTTATGTCTGCTTTTTATTATGATACTGATGAGTCTTTCTTCACGTGTTGTCACAAGGAGGTTTTTACAAACATCGCTGACTATCATGGCGGCATCAGGATCTGTGAAGTCTACAAAATCTGGCACTCTGCCTACTAACTTCTTTGATGTCTGTGATCAGTGCAGGCAGACTCAGGCATTGACCCACAGACTGGTAGTTCATAGGCAGGCTAGCAACCACCACCGTGCGGAGCCGCCGCCCCACCACCGTGCGGAGCCGCCGCCCAACCTACACCCCACCTACTGTCTCCTCCCCAAAATCCTTTAGGATGTAAGCCCGCAAGGGCAGGGCCCTCTTCCCTCTGTGATAGTCTGTCTATTGTAACGTGTATATGTATTCTGTATGTAACCCCCTCATGTACAGCACCATGGAATCAATGGTGCTCTATAAATAAACAATAATAATAAATAATAATAATAATAGCAAGAGTTAATCTTTGCTGGGCTGCTTATTAGTCTCCTTTGATCACATGCTGTGGGGGAGCCAATCATATTCACTCCCCTCTTATATATGCTAGCTAGACAATTCTATTAATGACAGCTATAGCTTCTCTATACTGGTCTGGTGAGATGTTGGGATCCAGACTAACTGGTGGTTGTAGTACTTTGTTACTGTGAGCAGTTGTGGTGTTAACCCGTGTTGTTCTTTTGTTGTTTCCTTCTTTTTCTTCCTTTTCTCCTTAGTTTCTTACTATTTGTCCCTGTGAATTTGCAGTGTGTCTGAGTTTTGTTTTTTCCCTGTCTTTATCTGTATTGCCATCACACTCCTGCCCCTTCCTTCTCTGGAAGGGAAAACAGTTTAGTTCTGGTCAGGAGATTAGTAAGGGACAGGACTCTGGCATCTCCACCTTCAGGGGTAATCTGGAGGTTAGAAATAGCCTAGGATCCCCTAGGGTGAGGGACAGTATAGGAGCCACCTGTCTCTCACTATCCTGCAGTCACATTGTGACATATAGTATATGCTGTTACAAAATATATTACATATTTTTCATATTGGTGGGTAGATTTGAAAATCCAACTTAAGAAATATGGAGAATTGGAAAAATTACAGATCACCTCCATGAAAAGGCACATGTTCAGGCAATGCTTACTGTGCTACTTGCAACATCATTTTAAACTCTCTTAAAAATCCTATGACCTACTCAAGGTCAGACAAAACTGAAAGATTAATCAAAAGGAACTAGCCCAGATCAGTATGTTAAACAACATATATCATTCTCTATTGAAGATGTATTAGTTACATTAATCCCATTATAAATATAATTGCATTTGCTAACTACCCTGACACAGTCAGGGGACGTCCATGTTAATGAGGCAGTTGCAGTTTATCTACAGTGCTGGCCAGAAGTATTGGCACCCCTGCAATTCTGTCAGATAATAGTTTCTTCATGAAAATGATTGCAATCACAAATTCTTTGGTATTATGAGCTTCATTTAATTTGTCTTCAATGAAAAAAAAAAATGTCATAAAGCCAAATTGGATATAATTCCACACCAAACGTAAAAAAAGGGGTGGACAAAAGTATTGGCACTGTTTGAAAAATCATGTGATGCTTCTGTAATTTGTGTAATTAACAGCACCTGTAACTTACCTGTGGCACCTAACAGGTGTGGGCAATAACTAAATCACAGTTGCAGCTAGTTGACATGGACTAAAGTTGACTCAACCTCTGTCTGTGTCCTTGTGTGTACCACATTGAGCATGGAGAAAAGAAAGAAGACCAAAGAACTGTCTGAGGACTTGAGAATCCAAATTGTGAGGAAGCATGAGCAATCTCAAGGCTACAAGTCCATCTCCAAAGACTTGAAAGTTCCTGTGTCTACGGTGCGCAGTGTCATTAACTGCGCAGTGTCGACTAACATCCAAACAAGTTCAAGCTGCCCTGCAGTCCGAGGGTACAACAGTGTCAACCCGTACTATCCGTCGGCGTCTGAATGAAAAGGGACTGTATAGTAGGATACCCAGGAAGAGCCCACTTCTTACCCCGAGACATAAAAAAGCCAGGCTGGAGTTTGCCAAAACTTACCAGAGAAAGCCTAAAACGTTTTGGAAGAATGTTCTCTGGTGAGTTGAGACAAAAGTAGAGCTTTTTGGGAAAAGCCATCAACATAGAGTTTACAGGAAAAAAATGAGGTATTCAAAGAAAAGAACATGGTCCCTACAGTCAAACATGGCGGAGGTTCCCTGATGTTTTGGGGTTGCTTTGCTGCCTCTGGAACTGGACTGCTTGACCGTGTGCATGGCATTATGAAGTCTGAAGACTACAAACAAATTTTGCAGCATAATGTAAGGCCCAGTGTGAGAAAGCTGGGTCTCCCTCAGAGGTCATGGGTCTTCCAGCAGGACAATGACCCAAAACACACTTCAAAAAGCACTAGAAAATGGTTTGAGAGAAAGCATTGGAGACTACTAAAGTGGCCAGCAATGAGTCCAGACCTGAATCCCATAGAACACCTGTGGAGAGATCTCAAAATGGCAGTTTGGAGAAGGCACCTTCAAATCTCAGGGACCTGGAGCAGTTTGCCAAAGAAGAATGGTCTAAAATTCCAGCAGAGCATTGTAAGAAACTCATTGATGGTTACCGGAAGCGGTTGTTCGCAGTTATTTTGGCTAAAGGTTGTGCAACCAAGTATTAGGCTAAAGGGGGCTTTACACGCTACGACATCGCTAATGCGAACTCGTTGGGGTCACGGATTTGGTGACGCACATCCGGCCGCATTAGCGATGCCGTTGCGTGTGACACCGATGAGCGATTTTGCATCGTTGCAAAAACGTGCAAAATCGCTCATCGGTGACATGGGGGTCCATTCTCAAAAATCGTTACTGCAACAGTAACGAGGTTGTTCCTCGTTCCTGCAGCAGCACACATCGCTCAGTGTGACACCGCAGGAACGAGGAAGCTCTCCTTACCTGCCTCCCGGCCACAATGTGGAAGGAAAGAGGTGGGCGGGATGTTACGTCCCGCTCTTCTCCGACCCTCCGCTTCTATTGGGCGGCCACTCAGTGACATCGCTGTGACGCCGCACGGACCGCCCCCTTAGAAAGGAGGCGGTTCGCCGGTCACAGCGACGTCGCCGGGCAGGTAAGTATGTGTGACGGGTCTGGGCGATGTTGTGCGCCACGGGCAGCGATTTGCCCGTGTTGCGCAACAGATGGGGGCGGGTACCCACGCTAGCGATATTGGGACCGATATCGCAGTGTGTAAAGCCCGCTTAAGGGTGCCAATACTTTTGTCTGGCCCATTTTTGGAGTTTTGTGTGAAATGATCAATGATTTGATTTTTGTTTCATTCTCTTTTGTGGTTTTTCATTGCAAGCAAAATAAATTAAGTTAATAATACCAAAGAATTTGTGATTGCAATCATTTTCAGGAAGAAACTGAGTATTCTGTTAGGTGCCACAGGTAAGTTACAGGTGCTGTTAATTACACAAATTACAGAAGCATCACATGATTTTTCAAACAGTGCCAATACCTTTGTCCACCCCTTTTTTTACGTTTGGTGTGGAATTATATCCAATTTGGCTTTATGACATTTTTTTTTTTTTCATTGAACACAAATTAAATGAAGCTCATAATACCAAAGAATTTGTGATTGCAATCATTTTCAAGAAGAAACTATTATCTGACAGAATTGCAGGGGTGCTAATACTTTTGGCCAGCACTGTATAGTTCACAGCCTCCCCTTGCATCTACAAACTGCACATCGGTATAAGACGATTTTCCCCATAAGAATTTATATAGACACAACTGTAGTGACATGACATCAAATTATATTCTGGTTTATTTAGAAATATTGATTACCTTCCCCTTTTAAGTGTATGTCGTCCAACTAAGGGGTCAAGCACGGGGTCAATAGATTCTTCCAAATTTTCGATCAGAACTGGGTCACCGGCCACAACTGCTTGTTCTATGACATCTACATATCTATAGAAAAAATGAAGAAAATAATTCTGTTACTAATTAATTAACCATGTCCCACTATAAATTTCCAAATAAGTATTAGAAAACCATTCAATTTTTGTTTTTGGATGTTTTGATCTTATAAGATGAGACTGGAAAAGGATAATGTTAATGTAACACCACACATTGGCATAGCTATGAGGCTGTGGACATAACAATTTTTAGGCTTCAAGGTGAAAATATCAGGATCACTTGGCACTGGCGGGAGAAATTCAATGGGGCAATAATAAAAATTATCTTTATTTCTATAGCGCCATCACATTCCGCAGCGCTTTACAATTCAGAGGTTCATATACACAAACAAACATTCATAAGTAACAGTTATAGAAGATACAATAATTCAAGCAAAAATAATGACAATCCTGCTTGTACGAGCTTACAATCTACAATGAGGTGAGGTGAGGGTGCCAAGGTACAAGTGCTTATTTACAATGATGGTCAAGCCATCTCCAAGAAATGGGGGATAGATAAAAGCTGCATGAGCCGGTCACCAGCCAATCTTAGTGATGCTTTTGAGTGCGTTGGAGTTTGACAGAAAGTTAAGTTCTGAGATATAGCAAAGGGGCTCCATATGATTTAACTTCAAGTAGAGAGGGTGATAGGCGACCCTAAAAATTGTGTTTTTAGGAAGCTTCTGAAGCTGTGTAAGTTGTAGTTGGTCTTAGTTTCTTGGGGTAGAGCACTCCAGAGGATTGGTGCAACTCGGGAGAATTCTTGGAGTCGGGAGTGGGATTCGGATTAGGCCGGGGCTACACAGGGACTAATGCGATCCTCGCATGACACTTGGCTCACGCTGGCAGCACAGCGGGAGCCGAGTGTCATGTGAGTGTCACTGCGACTGAGGTCCGATCATGCGATTGGACCTCAGCTGTGGGGGAGGGCCGGCACTGAGGAGGGAAGAGAGGGATTTATCTCCCTCTCTCCTCCGTTGCCGGCTATTGCTATTCTCGCCCTGCACTCGTGGTACACCGGTGTACAGGGAGTGCAGTGCGATCTTTCTCTCGCTTTATAGACTTGAATGGGTGCGAGAGAAAGAAACTCATATTACAATCGCAACATATTGTGATTGTTTTCTCGGTCCAATTGGGATCGAGAAAATAATCGCTCATGGGTGCTGACACATAGGGTAATATTGGTCCGTGTGGAATGCGATGTTTTATCGCATTGCACTCGCTCCGATTTTCATGCTGTGTGTCTTAGGCCTTAGTGTGGATGTTAGTCAAAAGTCATAGAGAATGGGTAGGGTTATAGATTGAGATGAGGGTGATGTGCCGTGCTGTGAAGGGCTTTGTGGGTGAGAACAACCAATTTAAATTGGATCCTATGGATCCTTGGCTGCAGCAAAATGGTAGAAAAATATTAAACAAGGTCTATTTAGAACCTTCTTCAACTTTACATATAAGGAAGCAAATGAACAATATTAAAAATCTCAGCGAAGATGCAAATCTAAGCTTATTAAGTTTGCATTGCACAATCCCAATCATACAGCAGACATTTATCATTTTTTTGTGCAATTTACATGTTTATCAGTATTTACAAAATGTATCAGTATTTTAAACCACTAAATACACAATTTTGTAGTGCCTACCGCAAAATTAAAAAGTGCAGAAATAAGGATTTCTTGTTAACCTTTTAGTTTGAAGTACGACATTTCTGAATGCATTTTACTATAACAGTTGTAAAAAAAGTAACATATTCTAGACAATTCATAGATGTCCTAAAAAAGGTGTGGAGCAAATAAATTGTTGCAAACTTAATTTTTAACATGCATAAAAATAATTGTAACGCATTGGTCTCCAGCTGTTTTCTAATATTTGGGAAAGTACAAAATGCAATTCTCTGTTTTCTAATATTAGCAAGTGAAATAAACATGCTTACAAAGTTGGGCTGGTATAAATTGTGGCAAATTTATCATTAATCTGGAAATGTCATAAATATGGAGTGGCAAAACTCAAGCGAGTATATTAAAGATTTGATGCAGAATTTTTAATAAATGTGGGTCACTTTAGACAATATGGAGAGATGTACTCTTTTTTTTTTTTTTTTAAAGAATATTATTACCCTTTCTGGCCTAGATGAATGACTTTCAACCTGGATCCATATCTGGTTTTAATCCACTTGATGCCTTGAAGTTGGGGGTCAATCATTAGCGGCCATCGTTCACAGTTTGACAATATGGTCCCATTCTGAATAGACATTTTATCACTGGGCAATCCCTCGTTGTTCCATTTTGCAGTAGTTGCATCATCAGTCAACATACAAATAGGATCGAGTCCTTCTGTCATTGGAATAGGAATCTAAAATGGACAATACACTTGTTGAGCAAAACTGGTGCAAAACAGTGAAACATAACTTGCTAAAAAACAACCTCTTAAGAATGAAAAGCATCATTGTAACCAAAATGAATACAGCACTGCTAAAAAAAATTGAGTTCATATTTGAAAATCATATTTGAAATTTCGAGTTCTTATTTGAGAATGGCAGTTGGATTTAACTGGTCTCGGATCCATCCACGCCTGTTGGGCTTTACACGCTACAATATATCTTATGATGTGTCGGCGGGTTCACGTCGTAAGTGACGCACATCCGGCATCGTAAGTTATATTGTAGCGTGTGACAGCTACGTGCGATTGCGATTGAATGTTAAAACATTCATCGCATGCATGTCATTCAATTGCTAAAAATTGAACGTGAGGTTGTTCAATGTTCCCGAGGCAGCACACATCGCTGTGTGTGATACCCCGGGAACGATAAACAGATCTTACCTGCGTCCCGCAGCTCCCGCTGGTAATGCGGAAGGAAGAAGGTGGGCGGGATGTTTACGTCCCGCTCATCTGCGCCCCTCCGCGTCTATTGGCCGGCTGCCGCGTGACGACGCTGTGACGCCGAACGTCCCTCCCACTCCAGAAAGTGGACGTTCGCCGCCCACATCGAGGTCATATGGACGGGTAAGTACGTGTGACGGCAAATAATCATTTGTGCGACACGTTCAACAAATTGAACGTGCCGCACATACGATGGGGGTGGGTACGATCGCATACGATATCGTATGCTTAATCGTAACGTGTAAAGCAGGCAGCCAAGCACAGGAAATCGGCTTTTTTTTTACAGAAAAACTGCATCCATTATGCAGTGTTTATGCAGCGATTTGACGGGCACACGTGCTGTCAAATTGCTGCAGAATATTCAGCAGTTACGTGCGCATGAGCCCTTACTTTCTGGGTTCGTAAGTATGGCATCCACAAATGCTCTACAAGCTCATGACGATACTTCTTGGAAAATGAGCCAGCGTACGAGATGAAAGCAGCTGTGAGCAGGACGTCTCCGCACAGTGTTTGCGCTTGTTTACGGTATAAAGCAACAGACTGAGCCCATCGGACGTTTTCTGACTGCAAAAAAAAAAGAAAGAGAATATCCTATTAATGTCCTGACTTAAAGGGGGTGTGCAGAATCAGAAACACATACATACATACAGCTCAGCCAAATTCCACTTAGATTGCGGTGCAATACCAGCCACATCCTGTCTGCAGGCATGGCAATGTTTTAAAAAGCAGATACATTTTCAAAAGCTAGTTTTAGAAAGCGTAAACTTTTTCAAAACAAGCAAAATACACCCTACATGTTCAGGGTGGTTTAGGATTACTCGACCACTTGTCCAAAAAGTGAGGATATGTGTACACAGTCGTTTTCGGCAGAGTTTTTGGAACAGGAACTAAGACATTTTTGAAGATTTGGAGAATTTCTACTCAGTTTCTGATACAAAAAAACCTCCTTAAACATCTCCATGTGCACATGCCGTACGTACGGGAATCTCCATTTTCTCCAGTGTGGAGCTTCCGAGTTATTGTAGGTGAATCTGTTTGAGGAAAATGTTGGCGGTCTTTTTCCTGAAGTGATTTCGATGGCAGCCATGCTGTTATTTTTGGCATCACCTCTGCTGCCGGTGTCTTTTCTCTGTAGGAAGCTGTCTGAAGAATGCGTATGCTAATTCTTTTGACCACTTCACAGTCTCCAAACCTGAAGCGGTTAAAAGAAGGGACAAAGCAGTGGACATGGGCACAGCAATGTTGTGCTTACATTGCTGTTCATTGTGTTCATTTCTTACAGTGGCTTTGGGGCACTTTTTTCAGGTTTGCACATAGCCTAAAGCTTACCTACAGAGGTTCCCTTTTAGAGTTTATTACTAGTAGTGGGCGAATAGTAACTATTCGTGTTCGGATTATTGGTAACAAATCCCAAAGTATTATTCCGGTATTCATCACGAATAACAAATGTAATGCCAGTCAATGGGGAACCTGGGCATTTTTTTTTGCCGTGACGAATAGAGCTGGGTGGACTCGCAAAAAAACGGGACTGGCAGGTCCCTGCTCATTTTTTTTATAAAAAATCCGGTTCCAGTCTGAAATCTGGTACCTATATAAGTCTATGGGAACCAGAAATCAGGGATTAAAAATGTTGGTGGAAGGGATAGGGGGATAGGAGTGCGCGCGGTGTACTCACCAAAGCTCCGTGTCATGGCGGCAAGCTGCTTCCAGTTCAGACATTCACTTCCGGAGCTGTGTGCATCTACATTGTGCACTAAAAGTAAAGGTAGATGGTAGAATTTAGGGGCTCCTTCCAGGTATGACATAATTTGTCACGTGACGGGGGTGTGTGTTCAAAATTCAGCCCGGTTTAAAATAAATTCTTTTTCTAAGTCCATGTGGGCATGGAGTTGGTTGTTTATAATTGAAGCGGGGGTCTGGGGATAAGACCCCTAGCTGGGGGGAGAGGGATAAGCAGATCTCTGCGCCCGCAATGTGTCCTCCTTTCCTCAGCCTGAGCGGCCTGCTTCATGAAGCAGGTAGCTCAGGATGAGCTGCGTCTGCGATATGTCCTCCTCTGCTCAGCCTGAGCCACCTGCTTCATGATTCAGACAGCGCCTGTGATTAGTTGCAGGCAGACGCTGTCACACAGGCTGGGAGCACATCTGACTGCATCCAATCACAGAGGCCAGGCTCGTCAGTGGGCGGGGAAAGTAGAGAAAGCAGTGCATAAGTATGAGGAATGATGAGCAGCCCAGGGAGGCCATAGGAGCAGTGTGACAGCCGTGCGGGAGCAGTTTACAGCTGCAACAGAGCCTTGGTAAGTATTAAGCGCTCGCTTCATTATTATTTTATTTATTCTTCATATTGTTTTTTAATTTCTCGAGTGTTGGATCCAGATCCAGATCAAATATCTGGAATCCCAGGCCCGGCACCTGGGCAACTTTGAAACCGTGCAGATCCGGACTTTTACAGTCTGGGTCCGCCCATCACTAGTGACATATACTGTAATAGTACTTGGTAAGCATTATCGAAACACCAATAGTTACTATTCACCCATCACTAGAGATGAGCGAACCGGCCGCGGTTCGGCTCGAGCTTGGTTCGTCGAAGGGAGGTCTAGTTCGAGTTCGGTTCGGCGAACCGGTTCGGTGAACCGCTCGAACCCATAGGAAACAATGGGAGGCAATCACAAACACATAAAAACACCTAGAAAACACACTCAAAGGTGTCCAAAAGGTGACAAACAACTCACAACACAACACAAACACATGGGAAAGTGACAAGAACAAATTCTCATGCAAAAACAAAACAGCGTTACGAGGAAAAAGAGAAGGAAACACAGATATAGGCATGGCATGCCCTTCTAAAATGATGTAAAACACTGCAAGGTGACTCAAAGCGGAGTCTCCCTTGTTTCCAAAAATTGGGCCACACAGACACCCCTTCAGTGGCAGCACTTGTGCCCCAGTTGTACACTTCACAGATAGATTTGCATCAAGCACATTCAAAAATACGCCATCCTTAACTGTCCCCAGGATGACACCGGGGTAGGTAGCAAAGTCTTTGCTGAACCATGACTTGTTCATCTTAGATGATTTTTAGAAACACTGGAAGCAAGGGTTACTCCAAGCGGAATCTCCCTTTTTTCCAAAAATTGGGCCACACAGACAACCCCTTCAGTGGCAGCACTTGTGCCCCAGTTGTACACTTCACAGGTAGATTTGCATCAAGCACATTCAAAAATACGCCATCCTTAACCAATCCCAGGATGGCACCGGGGTAAGTAGCAAAGTCTTTGCTGATCCCAGATCTGTTCATCTTGGATCATTTTTATAAACACTGCAAGCAAGGGTTACTCCAAGCGGAGTCTACCTTTTTTCCAAAAATTGGGCCACACAGACACCCCTTCAGTGGCAGCACTTGTGCCCCAGTTGTACACTTAACAGGGAGATTTGCATCAAGCACATTCCTAATCCACAAGCATTTACTCTCCCCAGGATGACACAGGGGTAGTAAATTCCTTGTGGATCCATGACTTGTTCATTTTGATGAACGTTAGTCTGTCCACATTGTCACTGGACAGACGCGTGCGCTTATCTGTCAGCACACACCCAGCAGCACTGAAGACACGTTCAGAGACAACACTGGCAGCTGGACACGACAAGATCTCCAAGGCTTAAGTTTAGCGCTCTGGCCATTTTTCAAGACTTGAAGCCCAAAATGAGCAAGGCTCGATTTGCAAAGTCATGGCATTGATGCTCATTTGGAGATACTCCTGTATCATCCTCTCCAGCCGTTGACTATGTGTCAGACTTGTTTTCTCTGGTGGCCTTGCAAAGGATGGTCTAAAAAAATTATGAAAAGATTCAATAAAATTGCTGTTACCAGCACCAGATACGGTGCTGCTGGTACGGGTAGACTGTTGAAGATGACGAGACCGTCCCATGTTTGTGAAGTTACAACTGGGAGATTCACTCCCTGCACCATGGTTGTTTGGTGGAAAAGCTGAGCTAAGATCGAGTAACAGCTTTTGCTGATACTCCTGCATACGTGCGTCCCTTTCTATGGCTGGAATTACAAAATTTAGACTTGTTCTGGGGATCTAATAGTGTGGCAAGCCAGTACTCATCATCACTTCTAATTTTGACAATACGAGGGTCATGTTGGAGGTAGTGCAGCAAGAAGGCGCTCATGTGTCTTGCGCAGCCATGCGGACCAAGTCCACGCTGTGTTTGTGGCATAGAGGTGCTAACCGTTCTTTCTTCCTCTGACATCTCCCCCCAACCTCTTTCAACTGAAATTTGACCAAGGTCTCCCTCATCCGCTGAGTCTTCCATGTCCATGGACAGTTCGTCCTCCATTTCTTCATGTTCTCCTGCACCTTCTTCAACATTTCGCCTGCTACCATGCGCCCTTGTTGATCCCTGTCCCCCATGGTCCCATGCCTGCCGCCTTGGTGATGATAAACGTCTGGACCTTGGTGATGTTGTTGTCCCTTGCGCATATGAATCCTCCTGTAGTTCCTCCCCTTCCTGTTGTCCCATCCCCTGACTCAGAATAGTGTTTAGCGTGTGCTCCAGCATGTAAATGACTGGAATTGTCATGCTGATAATGGCATTGTCAGTGCTAAACATATTCGTCGCCATGTCGAAACTGTGCAGAAGGGTGCATAGGTCCTTGATCTGAGACCACTCCTTCAGTGTGATCTGCCCCACCTCAGCATCTCGTTGGCCCAGGCTATACGTCATGACGTATTGCACCAGGGCTCGGCAGTGCTGCCACAGTCGCTGTAACATGTGGACAGTCGAATTCCAGCATGTCGGCACATCGCATTTCAGGCGATGAACCGGCAGGCCGAAAGACTTCTGGAGCAATGCAAGTTGCTCAGCTGCGGCGGTTGAACGGCGGAAGTGAGCAGACAGTTTTCGTGCCCTGTTCAGAAGGCCATCTAGGCCGGGATAGTGTGTTAAAAATTGCTGGACAACAAGGTTCAACACGTGAGCCATACAAGGCACATGTGTCACCTTGCCCAGGCGAACGGCCACACCCAGGTTTGCAGCATTGTCGCACACGGCCTTACCAGGCTGCAGGTTGAGTGGATACAACCATTTTACCAAACTCAGTCTCCAGAGCTACCCACAACTCAGCCGCTGTGTGACTCTTATTTCCAAGACATTTCAAGATAAAGACCGCCTGATGCCGTTGCGCTCTGCTGCCAGCATAGTAATGAGGGGTTCGTGATTCCTTCTGCACAGTTACAATGCTGGTGGCCTGACCAGGCAGGCTTGGGGCAGAGGTGGAGGACCCAGACGAGGTTGAGGAGGCAGAAGCAGTGGAGGAACTTGGACAGACAGAGGATTGACACACAAGTCGTGGGGACGGCAAGACTTGTGCAGCAGACCCTTCACCATCTATCACCATAGTTACCCAGTGCCCAGTCAGCGACATCTAACGTCTCTGTCCATGTTTACTGGTCCACGTATCGGTGGTGAAATGCACCCGTTCACACACAGAGTTTCTCAAGGAAGCAGTGATGTTGTGTGCAACATGGTGGTGTAGCGCAGGCACACCTTTCTTAGAGAAGTAGTGGCGACTGGGCATCTGGTACTGGGGCACAGCGACAGACATAAGGTCTCTAAAATCCTGTGTGTCCACCAGGCGGAAAGGCAGCATTTCGGTAGCCAAGAGCTTACAGAGGGATAAAGTCAAACTCTTAGCTTTGTCATGGGTCGCAGGAAATGGCCTTTTATTTGTCCACATCTGAGGAACAGAGATCTGGCTGCTGTGTGTAGACGGTGGTGAGTAGGGTGTCCCTGAAAAAATGCAGGTTTGTGAGGAAAGTGCAGGCGTAGACATGATGTTGCCTTCATCCAACGTTGATGCTATCGATGTCTGAGAGAGCTGTACACACGCACTTGTTTCCCCTTCCAAACCAACTGACGACCTACCAAGCAAACTGCCTTTTGCGGTTACAGTGGTGGAAGTTGTGCGTGGAAAACCAGGTGTGACAGCTGTCCCCACAGTCCTAGAAGATGAAGAGTGCGCGGATGCACTGGAAGGGGCAGGCGGTGGATGGTCTGCTCCGCTAGGCCGCATTGCAGCACGGTGAGCTTCCCACTGGGACATATGATATTTATTCATGTGACGATTCATGGAAGAAGTTGTCAAACTGCTGAGGTTTTTTCCTCTACTAACAGATTCCCGACAAATTTTACAGATCACATGATTTGGGCGATCCTTTGCAAGGTCAAAAAAGGACCAAGCTAGGCAAGGCTTACAGGACATGCAACCTGCTGAGCCACCCTGACTAGTGCTCAGAGGCAGAGTGGTGGCTGAGGATGCAGTTGTAGACGTGCTACCAGTACTCCTCCTCTGTCCAGGAAGGCGCAAGGTAACTTCGCCATCAGTTGCATCCTCCTCCGCATCTGTTGACCTTCTCGAGTGCCTGACTGTGGGTTGACAGTAGGTTAGATCTAGAACTTCCTCATCAAGCGTTGTGTTTGCACTCCCCTCACCCTCAGACCGAGCCTCTTCTTGCCCTGACCGAATATTTAAGTTGTCATCCCAGTCTGGTATCTGCGTCTCATCGTCATCAGTATGTTCCTCATTGTCTATAACAACAGGTGTTACAGTTTGTGAATAAGGGTCAACATTATGCTCAGAAACTTGGTCATCACGGCCTGAATCCGAGTCACAAAGGTTCTGGGCATCACTGCAGACCATTTCCTGGTCTGTACTCACTGTAGCTTGGGAGCAGACTTCTGATTCCCAGGCTATAGTGTGACTGAACAGCTCTGCAGACTCAGCCATCTCTGTTCAGGGCGGATGGAAACTTGAGAGCTGGGAGAAAGCAAGTGTGATTGGGATGACAACTCAGAGGACTGTTTTTTTTTGGATGCGGTAGTTGAGGTGGAGGATTGGGCACTTGTTGGACCACTTGAGATCCATTCAAGCATGTTCTTTTTTTGGCCATCATCTGCCTTTGTTCCAGTTGTTCGTGTCCGTAAAAAAGGGAGCACATTGGATTGTCCATGGAAAGTAGTAGACATCTTACTTTTGCTGGAAGATGGCCTATCTTCAGCAGATGTTAATGGAGCTTTGCCACCTTCCCCACGGACACAAACTTTTTTTTCCTTTTCCAACATGCCTGTTCCCCTTTCCACCAGCATCTGTCATTTTGCCACTCATTTTGATTGCAAAAAGATTGTCCACTTAAAATGTGGTAGTAAAAATTGAGAGGTGGTGTAGATTGCAGAGGTGGTCTAGCTTTATTGACAGCAGAAGAAACTACACAGACTATCCCTGACAATGCAACTATGGCCCTTAAACTGCCAGCACAGTTTGCAATTATAATGGCTTAGTAAAAATGAGCTTGAGGGTGCAATGCAGAGGTGCTGGAAATAGCTTGGCACCAGTGGGACACTAATGAAGTCCAACAGCCACTTTTAGGATGCCACTAAGTTTCCTCAGTGTTTGCTATTATAATGGCTTAGTAAAAATGAGCTTGAGGGTGCAATGCAGAGGTGCTGGAAATAGCTTGGCACCAGTGGGACACTACTGAAGTCCAACAGCCACTTTTAGGATGCCACTAAGTTTCCTCAGTGTTTGCTATTATAATGGCTTAGTAAAAATGAGCTTGATGGTGTAATGCAGAGGTGCTGGAAATTGCTTGGCACCAGTGGGACACTACTGAAGTCCAACAGCCACTTTTAGGATGCTGTGACGGGGTGTACATCAGAGCAAAGAGAGACAACAGGCCGAGGAGAATCCAACAGGTTTACTAACCGGAATACAGGAACAGCACACGACAAGTCCAAATAAAACAGATTCGGGGGCACCTCCCGATAATCCAAAGTGCCAGATCACGACGAAATAGTCCTCTTCAGAGTCCCAGAAATCCCACACAATCCATTGGACGGCGAGATCTGTCCGCAGAATCAGATCTTGCTCCCTTCCTCTTCAAAACTCAGCTCTCAACTGCATTTAGAAACAGGAGTGAATTGTCTGAGCTCGTGGGCCCCCCCCCTCAAGGGTAGGGGTCTATGCAATGGTTGGGCCCACTAGAAGATTCTAGAAGGTTGGCTCCGAGATGTCTACAGGTTTGTGTAGTTGGCGTTATCCACTGCTTACGAAACAATGAGAAGTTCCCCTGGCTGTGTGGACAAGAGATAATTGCATTATGGGCCCAGAGACACAGGAGATGGGGGGGAAGGTATGGTTACTTACATCCCAAGACATAGTATTACAGCAAATACAGTGAGAAGGTAAAATACATCATGACAATTCCTTCCCCTCCCAACTTGTGTACGTACTAGGGACCTCTACAGGTTGCTGGTTAAGTACACGCAGGCATGGCTGACAGGACTCAAGGCTCCTCTTGCCTGGACAGTCCATCTGCATTTTGGTGTTGGCTGCCCCTTCTATATTGTATGGTAAAGTTATAGGGCTGCAGAGCCAGGCTCCATCGCAGTAATCGTCCATTGTCCCCATTGACTCTGTTCAGCCAGGTGAGGGGATTGTGATCAGTAACCACAGTGAATTCCAGTCCATATAGATACAGCCGTAGTTTCTTAAGGGCCCACACTACAGCCAGACATTCTTTTTCAACAGTTGCATAGGCCACTTCTCGGTCCAGCAGCTTCCTGCTGAGGTAGGCAATGGGGTGCTCCTCCCCGGCTGCATTCACCTGGCTGAGGACACCTCCCAGTCCATAAGCAGAGGCGTCTGTTTGCACAATAAATCTCCGCTTGTAGTCTGGAGCAGCCAGGACAGGATCGCAGACCAGAGCGTCCTTCAGCCGGTTAAAAGCCTCATCACAGGCTGGAGTCCAGATCACCAGCCGGGGCATTGTTTTCTTGGTCAGGTCGGTAAGAGGCTTGGCCACAGTACTGAAATGAGAAACAAATTTTCGGTAATAACTGGCAGTGCCCAGAAAAGCCATAACTTGTTTCTTAGTTTGGGGTACAGGCCAGTCTCTAATAGCCTGGATTTTGGCAGGCTCAGGACGGAGCTTCCCTCCTCCCACTCTATGCCCTAGGTACTGGACTTCCCCCATCCCCAATTGGCATTTATCGGGTCGAATAGTTAGGCCGGCTGCAAGAATCAGGTCCAAAATAATGGCTACTTGATTCAGATGTTCCTCCCATGTGTGGCTGAAGACGGCGATATCATCCAAGTAGGCACAAGCAAAGTCCCCACATCCCCGGAGGATCTGATCCACCATTCTCTGGAAGGTGGCCGGGGCATTTTTCATTCCAAAAGGCATGCTTAGAAATTCATACAGACCAAAGGGGGTTATAAAAGTGAACCGTTCTCTCCCTTCATCCGTTAGAGGGATCTGCCAGTATCCCTTACTGAGATCCAAGGTAGTGACATATCGGGACCCAGCCAGTCGGTCTAGAAGTTCGTCAATACAAGGCATTGGGTAAGGATCGCTGACAGTATGGTCGTTTAGTCGCCGATAGTCCACACAAAATCGAGTACTCCCATCCTTCTTGGGTACTAACACCACAGGGGAGGCCCAAGGGCTATGGGAGGCCTGGATTACCCCAAGCTGTAACATCTCCTCCAGTTCGTGCTGCATGGTGTTTCGAACTGATTCAGGTACCCGGTAAGGAGCCAGTTGTATGGGACGGATGCCCTGAGTGTCCACATGATGTTGGGTGACGGTGGTTCGACCTGGTTGGGATGAGAAAGCAGCCCGTCTCTGTTGAAGCACTTCCAGCATCTGGATTTTCTGTAAGGAGTCCAGGTAATCTCCCAGGGGAACCTGTTCCACAGTGGATGGGGCTCTCGCTGCTTCCACGAGATCAGGTAGAGAGTCCTCATCCTCTTGACCATCTTCTGAAGCCAACCGACAGCTTGCTATCATTGGAATGTTCCGGTCATGGTACTCCTTAATCATATTCACATGGACAGTCTTTTGCCTTAGCCCCTGATCATCTAAAGCAAGAAGGTAATTGGTATCATTCAGTTTTCTGAGAACCCGGAAGGGACCCTCCCATGTGGTATGCAGTTTATTCTGCCGATGGGGAACAATCATTAAGACTTGTTGTCCTTCTACAAACTCCCGATAGCGTGCTTTATGGTCATACCATGTCTTCTGTCTGGTTTGAGCCATACGCAAATGACTCTGGGCAAAACTAGCAAGTTGGGCCAGGGTTTCTCGCAGCTTTAGGACATAAGGGACAACAGGGGTTCCTGTATCTTCAACTTGCCCCTCCCAGTATTCCTTGAGCAGGGTTAAGGGTCCTCGGACCTTTCTTCCATAGAGTAGTTCAAAGGGGGAGAACCCAGTGGACTCCTGGGGAACTTCCCGATAGGCAAACAAGAGATGGGGTAGGTACTTCTCCCAGTCTGAATCTCAGTCCGTGAAGGCCCTCAGCATATTCTTCAGAGTGCCGTTGAATCGTTCACAAAGTCCATTTGTTTGGGGATGATACGGGGTCGTTCGGATCGCTCGTACTCCACAGGTGCGCCACAGACACTGGACCAACTCTGACATAAACTGGGAGCCTTGGTCCGACAAGATCTCACTGGGGAATCCTACTCTGGTAAAAATAATAACCAAGGCCTCGGCCACCTTGGCTGCAAAGATACTTGACAAGGCCACGGCTTCTGGATATCGGGTGGCATAGTCCACAACAGTGAGAATGTACTGCTTTCCAGATTTACTTGGTTTAGCCAGAGGTCCAATGATATCAACAGCTACTCTTTGAAAGGGTTCTTCTATTATACGGAGCGGTTGCAGGGGTGCCTTTGGGTTATCTCCGGGTCACCCTCTACGCTGACATATGTCACAAGTTCGGCAGAAATGCGCCACTGCTTGGGAAATCCCCGGCCAATAAAAAGTTTGAGTCAATCGTCTCTCGGTGCGGGTTTTGCCTTGATGGCCAGCCGTAGGAATGTCATGAGCCAGGTGTAATAGGGGAATTCTGTACTTCTGAGGAACAATCAGCTGTTTGCTATAAGTCCAGGGCTTATCTAGGGAGTCGGCATTGGCAACCCGATACAGAAGTCCATTTTCTCTGATAATTCTTTCTCCGTTCTCCCCTAGCTGCCCTATTTCAGCTCGGGCTCTAAAACTAGCAAGGGTGGGGTCAGTCTCTACTTCTTGTCTAAACTGAACTTTATCCCAAGTAACATTCATATTATCCCCACAAGAAGAATCACTCACCGGCTGTAATGGCAGTTCTGGTGGCCTCATTTCCATGGATGGGTTGTACACGTCCACATGAGCTGCTCTCTTGGCTTGACTTCTGGTTACCGCACCGACAAAGTGGCAATGAAGATTCCCCACATCATTTCCTAGAAGAACGTCTGCAGGGAGGCCGCTCATCACACCGACCACACATTGTTTTGCCCCAAAGCCATAAGCCAGGGTCACACTCGCTCTTGGAATATATCTCTGGGTACCTCCTGCCAGTTCAATGACAATTCCTGGTCCCTTTTGAATTGCTTGTGGTTGAATTACTCGGGGATCGGCTATGGTGAGGAAAGCCCCAGTGTCACGGAAGCCAACAACTTTTTGGCCATCCAGCACGACCTCCTGTAGATGTTTGTCCTGAAGATCAGAAGAACAGGTGGCTGGAGCTCGCACCCCATAGACTCTGGGTAGGGGAGCCAGGATATCTGAGTCACTTGGCAAGTCATCAGGCACAGAATCTAGCTCTTCTCCTGGTGAAGGTGTCTGTTGATAATGAACAGGCAAAGGCGGTCGGTAGCTGTTCTGTCTCCGAACACCTGGACATTGGAATTGCATGTGCCCAGGCTGCCCACACCCATAACATCTGCGCTCTGGGATTCTTCCTCCACGTCGTATTCCCAAAGGTGGAGCATGAGTAATGCGAGGCACAGTCACACGAAGGTCCCCATGAGTTGACGGTCTAGGGTGATGGTGAAAATTGGGGCCAGAAGGACCAGGGGCCGCCAGCGTTGGGGGGTTGGTGGTTTTTTTCTCACTGGGTAGTAGTTTTTTCCACTGAGGCTTGATGGTGAGAGCCTCATCAGCTAGAGCTGCAGCTTCCTCCACAGTGGCTGGTTTCCTTTCACGCACCCATTCCCGGATCTCAGCGGGGCACTTGAAGTAAAACTGCTCTTTTAGGAGGACCTGGAGGACGGTCTCCAAGGTTAAGGCCTCCTCTGCCTCCAGCCAACGATGCCACAGATGTTTGAGTTTGTGGGCATACATATTGAAGGACACTTCCTCATCACATGCTAAAGTGCGGAACTGAGTCCTGTAAGTGTCTGGCGTTACAGCATAATGTTCTAGAATAGTCTGTTTAATATCCACATACTCACAGTTCCACCGAGGGTCCATAGCTCTATAGGCTGCAGCAGCTCCACCCTCTAAGAGCCCAACCAGATGCCGGACGCGCTCCCTTTCTGGGACTTTCATTAATCGACACTGATGCTCAAAGTCCTGGAAGAAGCCCTCAATGTCACCAGCAGCCTCATTAAACTGCTTGAAGTCTTTGCGGGACACCCTGGGAAGTTCCCTCATGATGGGTGCTGGGGTTACAGTCTGTCTGGAACCTCTTGCGGCTTCCACAGCAAGCTGCTTATCCAGCAGTGCCATCTCCTCCATCCTGCGCTCCTTCTCTTTAGCTCCACGCATGACCTCCATCTTATATTCTATGGTGGTCTTCTCTCCCAGCAAGGCCATCTCCTCCTCGTACCACACAACCCATTGACTTTTTTGGGTATTTACCTCCGGCTCCCGTCTTTGCTCCCCTTGCTGTGGAAATTGTTCCTCGGTGCCATCTTGCAGGCAAGCGTTTTCCAATGCCTCAGTTAGTTGCTCCTTAGAGAGTCCTTTGTAGCCGACAGCTAATTCACGGGCCTTTGTTTGTAGGCTCACCACAGTCCAGTTCCTGTATCCTGAGGTTCTGGTTTCAGACGTTGATTGGCCGTTGTCCTCCATTTCTTCTGCTCTGATCCCGCTGCTGCCACCAGTTTGTGGCGGGGTGTACATCAGAGCAAAGAGAGACAACAGGCCGAGGATGATCCAACAGGTTTACTAACAGGAATACAGGAACAGCACACGACAAGTCCAAATAAAACAGATTCGGGGGCACCTCCCGATAATCCAAAGTGCCAGATCACGACGAAATAGTCCTCTTCAGAGTCCCAGAAATCCCACACAATCCACTGGACGGCGAGATCTGTCCGCAGAATCAGATCTCACTCCCTTCCTCTTCAAAACTCAGCTCTCAACTGCATTTAGAAACAGGAGGGAATTGTCTGAGCTCGTGGGCCCGCCCCTCAAGGGTAGGGGTCTATCTAATGGTTGGGCCCACTAGAAGATTCTAGAAGGTTGGCTCCGAGATGTCTACAGGTTTGTGTAGTTGGCGTTATCCACTGCTTACGAAACAATGAGAAGTTCCCCTGGCTGTGTGGACAAGAGATAATTGCATTATGGGCCCAGAGACACAGGAGATGGGGGGGAAGGTATGGTTACTTACATCCCAAGACATAGTATTATAGCAAATACAGTGAGAAGGTAAAATACATCATGACAGATGCCACTATGTTTCCTCAGTGTTTGCTATTATAATGGCTTAGTAAAAATGAGCTTGAGGGTGCAATGCAGAGGTGCTGGAAATAGCTTGGCACCAGTGGGACACTAATGAAGTCCAACAGCCACTTTTAGGATGCCACTAAGTTTCTTCAGTGTTTGCTATTATAATGGCTTAGTAAAAATGAGCTTGAGGGTGTAATGCAGAGGTGCTGGAAATAGCTTGGCACCAGTGGGACACTACTGAAGTCCAACAGCCACTTTTAGGATGCCACTAACTGGCAGCACTCTTTTCAATTAAAATGGCTTTGCAAAAATGTGCAGGAGGGGAGAATGCAGAGGTGGTGGGACTTGCTTGGCACAAGTGCCACAATAATGGAGGACAGCAGCCACTCTTTGGATGGCACTAACTGGCAGCACTCTGCAATTAAAATGGCTTTGCTAAAAAGGGCAGGAGGGTACAGTGGCAGGGTTGTGGGTCAGTGTAGAGGAAAGGAAGCCTCACTTTCTATCCCTCCTAATGGTGAAATGCAGCAAGGAAGTCCCTGAGCTTAGCTACACAGACGCTGTTATCTGTAGCTGGAAAAAATCTGTTTCCACGGACCTGACTGTCACCTATGGCTCTAAGCCGGATGAAATTAGCCCTGAAAAGGACTGAATTAAACTTCTATCCCTAATCTGTAGAGCGCTGTGTGTAGAGCGTACACAGCAGGATCGGCGGCAGGAGATGCGTCAGCGGAGATAATGGCGTCCAGGCTGGAACATTGCCATATTTATAATGCAAGGACATCTGACATGGACAGCCTATGACACATGCCCTTGCTTGTCTGGCAAAAAGTCCACTTAGCTGTGTGTGTGTCTGGGATTGGCTGACATGCTGGCCCGCCCCACTACACGCGCGCTTAGGGAAGAAAGAAAAGAAAAAAAAAAGTCGATCGCCATTATCCCAGCAGCAATGTTCTGAACGCACAGTCCCCGCACACTATACGCTGAAATTTCATAATAGTGTGAATCACAGAGTGACTTACATTATTACAGCGAAAAGCCAGCTAGGAATTAGCTTGGCTTTTTGCTGATAGAACCGTTCTCGAACGTAACTCGAGCTAACGAACTTTTAGCAAAAAGCTCGAGTTCTAGTTCGATCTAGAACACCCCCCAAAATCACTCGAACCGCGAACTGGAGAACCACGAACCACGAACCGTGCTCAACTCTACCCATCACTATTAGTGGTCATGCTGAGTCTTTTCCTGTTATTCACACACAAGCGCAGCAAAAATTGTGCCAAAAAGATGAACACTGATGTTTTTGCAAAAGTCTGTGTTCGGTACCAACACAGAACTTTAAAGTTCGGGTTCGCTCATCTCTACTAGTGACTTTTGTTATGTGTGAATATACCCTTGGCCCTCACTATAGCTTCAGACTTCTCAGAGTGAGAACAGATCACCTGTACTCATCCAAAGTAAAAAACTTGTCTTCTTTATTATTTCACCTTCATAAAATAGCAAGCACGGAACATCTGTGAAAAACAGAAAAACAAGGGGGAGAGGGTATAAGAAGGACTACTGACCCAGACAATGGCTGTTTCGTGCCCGTCGCTGCTTCTACAGCAAAACGGCCGTAGTCCGGCTCAGTACTCCTTCTTATACCCTCTCTCTCCCTTGTTTTTCTATTGCTATTTTATGAAGGTGAAATAGTAAAGAAGACATGTTCTTTACTTTGGATGAGTGCCGCTGATCTGTTCTTAGTTTGGATTTCGTCATACCCTCCACTGGGATTTACAACCGAAGCACCATCCGATAACCTGGGTCTTGCGTAGACATCTGGATTGTGATTCTTGAGCTTTGTTCTTGTTACAAATACTTCAGCTTTCTCACAGTTTTGCAAGGCAAGAACATAAAATTTGACCTTAGCTGTAGCTCTGCAGGGTATTATAAATATATTATAATTAACAAAGAAGGACATTCCAATAAGAACAAAATACATATTACAGTATATGGTATATTAAGGGGAACCAACCAGCAAGATTTTCATATATAAAGTACAGCCAGTGCTATACTGGTGCTGGGATACTGAATGTAAGCATAACTTTTGTTCAGAGATTGGATGTTTTATTTCAGAAATATGTGCAAGTGAAGTTTCAGCAATGCACTGCTATTTGATTGACAGGTGCAACAGGAAGGGAAAATATGGGTAGGGTTTTGTAATCTATTTCCACCCCTGTCTGCCTTCCTGATCTTTCACCCACTGTCGCCGTCATAGACATTAATTATGGTACAGGAAGACGGGTGGGAGTAGATAGCAAGACTTGACCCATATATTCTCTTCCTGTTGCATCTGTCAATCAAAAAGCAGTGCATTGCTGGAACTTTACTTGCACATATTTCTGAAATAAAACTACCAATCTCTGAACAAAAGCTATGCTTACATTCAGCATCCTAGCACTGGCTTAACTGTATATATGAAATCTTGCTGGTTGGTTCCCTTTAAAGTATTTTTATATTTGTGAATACTTTTTGACTTTTACTATATCTGGATTCTGCTTGTTTGATGATGGCGATGGTTGTTCTTATTATAAGGCATTTTTCTTTTCTTTGGGTATATGGGGATATAATCATTACTAATTACCCGGATGCTGGGCTTCTGTGTAGTTTATTATTTTCCGTAGAGAACATATCAGTATAGTGCTACAGCTTCACATAACAAGGGAGCAATGAGCCAACAAATAACTAGTAGAATGTAACAATATTTCCTACCTGACGCATCAATTACCAGATTACTGTGATCTATGGCCTGACAGCGAGCACCTTGAAGGAGCAGCTTTGCCGTGAGCGATGCTGTGCAGTCTAGCACTAGAGGTGGAGTTGTAAGAGTCAGGCAATTGGTTTCTAAACAATGTAATGTCATGATAAATCCTTTGTTTAAAGCTTAAAAATGGAATTGGGCCTTATGTACTGTTTTTATCATTTCCTATTTTACAGATGATTGCAATAAGTGTAGATAAAAAGGAACTTTCCTTAGAAGGCAAAGCAAGATAGTTACCAGATGGAGATTACAGTCTCTGCTTAGATATTAGTCTTGTCCGTAATAATTTAAAATTGTATTTTAGCAGTAACTATTCACTTTGTTACTCCCCTGCAGACCTACAGTCTAAACTACTTAACTGGATAGAAAAAAAAGGCTCAGAATGGTTTAAAAAAATAAAGCTAAAAAAATAAAAAAAAGCAATACTCACCTCACCAATCTCCCATGACTCTTTGTTTACCCTCGCTCTTTACTTCCTGCTGCAAACATATACAGCAAGGCTATTTGCATACACTGCATCCTTTACTGCGTTTTTTGGTGACATTTTGAGGTCACAAAGACGAACCCAAATGCATGCATTTCCTTCCACCAGCAAAGTCTATGAGATTTCTATTTTGATGTCCACACATTACATCTTTTTTTGGCTGCGGGCTACAACTTTTAGGCTGCAAGGGGCCAAATAACCATGGCCCTTCCCACCCTAATAATATCAGCTCCCAGTTGTCTGCTGTACCTTGGCTGATTTGAGAAAAATGAGGGGGAACCCACGTCATTTTTTTTTTTTTTTTTAAATAAATCACATAATTAAAAAAAACAAAACGCGTGGGATCCCCTCTATTTTTTATAACCAGCCAAGGTACAGCAGACAGCTGAGGGTTGCAGCCTGTAGCTGCAGCTGTTTCTATGCTGGATATGAAAAATGGGAGGGATCCCACATCATTTTTTTACCAAAAAATAACTTAAAAAACAGCCGGCCGAGCTAGCTATCACTCTATCAAGCTATTCTGTTCTTTCTTTATATCTATTTTATATGTTCTTTTTATATATGTAGTCTTTCAATCCATTTTTTTTATTTATCTATCTATCTATCTATCAATTATCCTATCCTATGCTCTTTTGTTTCTCCTTTAAAAAATACATAAAAAAACATTAATGAAAACACGGCAAAACGTAATTCGTTTTTTTGGGCCACAAGCTGCATTTCTGTGACCAAAGGATAAAAAAATGCACTCAAGATGGACTCTAAGGCAGCACGGAAATGCTGGGGGGTGGGGGGTTGGTGGGGTGAATATTGCTTCTTTTAATTTTTTTTTTTACCCATTCTGGTCCTTTTCTAAAATATAGACAACTACTTAAAAATAAAATCTTTCTAGGATCTAGCATTGATAACCTGAGTCTCCCCGTCACATGTTAAAATAAAGATAAATTGGACAATCCTCTTAATCTAAAGCCCACTTTACACGTTGCAATTAGTTGTACAATCGGATTTGCGATGTGACACGCCCAGGTTGCATATGGGATCTATGAGATTTCACGTTGGTCGTTCATTTGCTGTCACACGAGCGTTAGTAGTCTATGTTAAATTGGTCAATTTTGTGTGCGATCCTTTAGATCATGTGTTCTGTGACGTATGCATTGAGCACCTTTTTTTTTTTTTTATTTATTGACTTGCCAAGCGTGTGTAATGTGGGATGCGTTTTTACTATGTCATCTGCCATTCAGCTCTGCTACATGGCCGCTAACAGCAGACACAGACAGCCATGTAGCAGAGCTGAATGGCCGATGACAGCAGACACAGAAAGAGCCGCACGATCAGAATGAACTCGGGTGAACTTCACCCGACTTCATTGTCATGCTGCGGCTCTGTCTGTGTCGCGCCCTGATTAGCGGTCACCAGTGAAGACTCACCGGTGACCGCTAATCTCCTGAGTAACTGAAGTTAGCAGCCCTCTCTCATATACTCACCAATCCCCGATCCCCGGCGCTGCACGGCATTCTCACTGCTCCGGCGGCTTTTACTGTTTTGAAAAAGCCGGCCGCCCATTAAACAATTTCGTATTCCCTGCTTTCCCCGCCCACCAGCGCCTATGATTGGTTACAGTGAGACACGCCCCCACTCTGAGTGACAGGTGTCACACTGCACCCAATCACAGCAGCCGGTGGGCGTGTCTATACTGTGTAGTGAAATAAATAATTAAATAATTACAAAAAAACGGCGTGCGGTTCCCCCCATTTTTAAAACCAGCCAGATAAAGCCATACGGCTGAAGGCTGGTATTCTCAGGATGGGGAGCTCCACGTTATGGGGAGCCCCCCACCCTAACAATATCAGCCAACAGCCGCCCAGAATTGCCGCATACATAATATGCGACAGTTCTGGGACTGTACCCGGCTCTTCCCGATTTACCCTGGTGCGTTGGCAAATCGGGGTAATAAGGAGTTATTGGCAGCCCATAGCTGCCAATAAGTCCTAGATTAATCATGTCAGGCGTCTATGAGACACCCTCCATGATTAATCTGTAAGTTACAGTAAATAAACACACACACCCGAAAAAATCCTTTATTAGAAATAAAAACACACACATATACCCTGGTTCACCACTTTAATCTGCCCCAAAAAGCCCTCCTTGTCCGGCGTAATCCAGGATGCTCCAGCGTCGCTTCCACCGCAGCTGCATGGAGGTGACCGGAGCCGCAGCAGACACAGCCGCTCCGGTCACCTCCATGCAGCAAATGAACACAGCCGTGCGATCAGCTGCTGTCACTGAGGTTACCCGCGGCCACCGGTGGATGCAGCGGTGGCCGCGGGTAACCTCAGTGACAGCAGCTGATCGCGCGGCTGTGTTCATTTGCTGCATGGAGGTGACCGGAGCGGCTGTGTCTGCTGCGGCTCCGGTCACCTCCATGCAGCTGCGGTGGAAGCGACGCTGGAGCATCCTGGATTACGCCGGACAAGGAGGGCTTTTTGGGGCAGATTAAAGTGGTGAACCAGGGTATATGTGTGTGTTTTTATTTCTAATAAAGGATTTTTTCGGGTGTGTGTTTATTTACTGTAACTTACAGATTAATCATGGAGGGTGTCTCATAGACGCCTGACATGATTAATCTAGGACTTATTGGCAGCTATGGGCTGCCAATAACTCCTTATTACCCCGATTTGCCAACGCACCAGGGTAAATCGGGAAGAGCCGGGTACAGTCCCAGAACTGTCGCATATTATGTATGCGGCAATTCTGGGCGGCTGTTGGCTGATATTGTTAGGGTGGGGGGCTCCCCATAACGTGGAGCTCCCCATCCTGAGAATACCAGCCTTCAGCCGTATGGCTTTATCTGGCTGGTTTTAAAAATGGGGGGAACCGCACGCCGTTTTTTTTAATTATTTAATTATTTATTTCACTACACAGTATAGACACGCCCACCGGCTGCTGTGATTGGGTGCAGTGTGACACCTGTCACTCAGAGTGGGGGCGTGTCTCACTGTAACCAATCATAGGCGCTGGTGGGCGGGGAAAGCAGGGAATACGAAATTGTTTAATGGGCGGCTGGCTTTTTCAAAACAGTAAAAGCCGCCGGAGCAGTGTGAATGCCGTGCAGCGCCAGGGATCGGGGATCGGTGAGTATATGAGAGAGGGGGATAGACTGACATGGACTGAGAGTGAGGGACAGAGATAGTGACGGACTGACAGAGATTAGTGCATGACAGACATTGTGAGGCGCTTCAGAACGCAGCTTTTCAGCTGCGCTCTGAAGCAGACCTTTTTGAAGCTGCGGTGCAGAGCGCACACCTGCGCACATAGCATCAGACACCAAAATCGTATGAGGGATGTCACACGTTACAATTGACTAGGTTCGTGCAACAAAACGCTCAATTCTAGAGAATGATAAGATGTGTTTGCGATCAACGGTTTTGCGTTCAATCCTGATCGCATGTAGCTGTCACACGCAGATACCTCACAAACGATGCCGGATGTGCGTCACTTACAACTTGACCCCAACGACGGATTGTGAGATATATTGAAGCGTGTGTAGCGGGCTTTAGTCTATGTAGTACATAACCAATAATTGGCGAGGTCTCTGTCTTCTGCGTTCAATAAAAAACAATGTTTGATCAAGCAAGAAGAAATTAAATAATGGAGGCATAAACCGATTACATTGACACAATAGCATTACTATTATGATTAATTACAATATTGTCATTGATACTACTGTATAATTTGAGATTCCTTTTTTTACTAGCAGTTTATTATTAACAATATGTATTGATCACAGCCATATATAAAAGCTGGTATTGTTGTTAGAAGATTTTATATTGGAGCTTATTCCACATAGCTGTTAAAGGTACAATATTTCACCTTCAATAGATTCTTAATAAACCATACCAGACTGTAGCATTAAAATAATACTCTGTGTTCACATTTAGTATTTTTATTAATGGTATGTATATGCTTAAAAATTGCCAAAAGCTTAGTGTAAAGCTATAATATTGTACTTGATATTATATGAATGTCACATCTTTATATCGCAGTATGTACTATGCCAATGTAGTAAGTGAATATCAATGGTCCACCAAAACAGGGCAATCGGGAAAAGCCGGGTAAAGTGCTGGGATTATCGCATCTAATAAATGCGGCAATCCTGGCCGATGGCAGGCTGCTATTTTTAGGCTAGGGGGGGCTCCCAATAACCATGGGTCTCCCCAGCCTATGAATACCAACTTTATCTTGGCTGGGTATCAAAATTGGAGGGGACCGCACGCTGTTTTTTTTAAATTATTTAGTTGAATCATTTTTAAAAAAGCCACATGCGGTTCCTTTTATTTGCATACACAGCCAAGATAAGCACATGGCTGGGGGCTGCAGCTTCTAGCGGTATGCTTTATCTGTGTTTTGTACCGTAATATGGGGGGACCCTACAACAATTTATTTATTTATTTTTACTGTACGCTATAGACCGGGTCTGTGACTGGAAGCGTCATGCACGCTGTCACTCAGTGTGGGTGTGCGTCTGACTGCAACCAAGCACAGACGACAATGGGCGGGGGAAGCAATGCATACGCATAAGCCTAATGCATTACATGCTCCATATTAGGGAATAAACTGTTTTGCAACTCCACATACGGCAATCAAACTAGTTCCCTGGATAATAGAGTTGAGCAAAATGATTCGCAGGGCCCTGATCCAGCCATCATGTAAGTAGTTTATAGCCCACAGACCAGATCCCTGCAACCCTCATCCTGAGGAAGGCAAAAGCCTCATGGGGCAGACAGAAAGCTCCATATTAAGGGAAACATTTATTTCCGACTCCACATACAGCAATCAGACTAGCTCCCTGGTGTCAGGACACCAGAAAGGGGAGTTGGAGTCCTGATGGATAGAAACACTACTGTGCAAAAATCAGCCGGGGATCTGAAACACAGTGTGGTCTGATGCAATACCTTACAGCACCAGCAGGGGGAGCAGATGCCACGAGGTGTGTGGAGGATGGTCAGACAGGCCGGGTTGAACACAGGAGAAGCAGTAACAGATTAGAGGGACGTGCAGGAGAAAGGTCGGGGTCAGGCCGAGGTCATTACCAGAGAAAGAAACCAAGGAGGGGAGGTAGGAGGGGGAAAGAACAAGAAGCGGGCAGGAAGGAACGAAGGTATGTCAGGGGAGACAGACAGAGATCAAGGGGACGAGACACAGACAAAGGACGGGAGCACAGGGGAAACAGATCACTATCAAAAACTTACAGGGACCAGCAGTCACAGCAGAGCAGAGCTTAGTTTATAGCCGGCGTCAGTTCACCAGAGATGAACCCATTTAAAGGGTCCAGGCACCGGAAATGAGGCCCAGGGAAAGGCTCCACCCCCTAACCATATGGCAGGGGAGACGAAACCATGACACCAGGATAATAGAGTTGAGCAAAATGATTTGCAGGACCCTGGACCAGATCCCTGCGACCCTACACTTACTTTCTAGTATCCCCAGAAGAAGCGCCAGGAATCCCGGCAGGTAGGAGGACATTCACAGGGATCTGGTCCAGTGGCTGTGGAGTACTAACGTGGCTGCTGAACCAGGCAAGTCTTTTTGCTCAAGCCTAGTTTGTAAATATTAACCATTCCAATTTTCCAGTGTCGTACCCTACAATTGCTCTTCTGGGAATTTTCTCTGACCAAACTTAAACCAAAAAATAAAAAGCAGATGGACTGTTTGGCTCTGGGTTCTTCTACCTTTGTGTTCCTCTTTTATTTGGTTATGCAATTGAAATTCAAACAAATCCTGTTACTATGGAATAACATACTGAACAGGAGTCAAGCATAGGCGAAAGATTCACCAAATTAATCTTCAAATGAACATTGCTGGGAATTCCGTAATTTACCGACTGGATTAAGATTAATTTCTTGAATATGACCGGCTGATAATCCTTTCCACGTAGATCCATCCTGGCTAAAAAGTAGCAAAATTAACCCAAATCAACTACATAAATTCGTAACCTGATTGTAAAGAAGCCAGTTGGCACATAACGGGTTATATACAACTGGCCAAGTGACAACATCTTCAGACAAACCGGTCCTTAAAAGCGCCATTAACGTTGTTTTATTGATATTAGCGCTCCTTGCATTTTAATTAATCACATTTATGGCAGATACATAATACTTAATATTCCAAAAATTTATGGCTACTGGTTTAGGTTCGTCGTTTCATGTTCTCGCTGAAGCTCAACAAAGAAGTGCTCGAAATATAGAAAGGTCAGAAATACGTTTTCTCCCATGAAAATAAATGCATGATAATGATATAATTCCTTTCAGCTCATCAGTTTCCCAGCTAAGAGCCTCTGTTATTGCCAGATCAGTAGTGTATAACAAAGAAGTACTTTCTGTAGGTTGCTTCATTAGCCTGCCCTGTAGGACCTCACCTCCAGACCTTTCACTAATCTGTTGGCCAGCTCAATGGTCTTGTTAGTTCTATTCACTTCCTCTTGACAGCGGATTTTCTCTGCAGTGGCTTTTTCGAAGGCAGCTGTTAAGGCGGCCAAGTTGGTGTCTAGTTCCTTTAAATGATAAAAGAAAAAAAAATGTCTCAATTTCAAAAACTTTATAAAATAATGAAAGGAAAAAAAATAGATTATTAACTATTACAAATGTGCATTACTAGGTTATTTAACAAACCTGAACGGGAAGCATGAAAATTCTTGCTGTGCATAAAAGGAAACCTCATGGCATATTTCTCCAAAATTGAGTTATTGTGATTTGGTTAGAATATTAATAAATATGCTTTTAAAAGGGACTTGTCAGGATGATTTTTTACTAATTAAACTAATGTTATGGCTATAAATGATGTAGAACAACAATATAAATTATATATGTCTTGTAGTAAACAAATGTGCCGAGCTTTGAAGCCATATGTAAATGACCCTGGCAGTGCACTAGGGGCGTGTCCATACACTCTGAGTGCAACAGCACTCAGTGTATGGAGACGCCCCCCAGTGATATCGGAATGGGCAGACACTTTTCAAATACGATTTAATGTTGATAAATGTAAAGTAATGCACCCAGGACAGAGTAATCCTATAGCTGCGTATATATTAAATGGAAGTAACCTCGGGACTACAGAACAGGAGAAGGACTTGGGTATTCTCATTACAAATAAGCTGAGCAGCAGCACTCAATGTCAGGCAGCAGCTGCTAAAGCAAACAAGATTTTAGGGTGTATAAAAAGAGAGATTAGATCCCATGATCCCAACGTATTGTTACCCCTCTATAAATCACTTGTAAGGCCACATCTTGAATATGGGATCCAGTTTTGGGCTCCACATTTTAAAGAGGACATTTAAAAATGTGTCACGGGCAAATTGCAGCCCGTGTGTCACAACATCTCTTACACCCGTCACACAGGACTTACCTTCCCTGTGACGTCACTCTGGCCGGCGAACCGCCTCCTTTCTAAGGGGCGGTTCGTGCGGCGTCACAGCGACGTCACACGGCAGCCGTCCAATAGAAGCGGAGGGGCGGAGATGAGCGGGCGGAATATCCCGCCCACCTCCTTCCTTCCTCATTGCCGGTGGACGCAGGTAAGGAGATGTTCGTCGTTCCTGCGGTGTCACACATAGCGATGTGTGCTGCCGCAGGAACGACGAACAACCAGCGGCATGCACCACCAACGGATATTATGAAAAGGAGCGGCGTGTCAACGATCAACGATTTTTGACGTTTTTGCGATCGTTGATCATCGCTCCTAGGTGTCACACGCTGCGATGTCGCTAAAGACGCCGGATGTGCGTAACTAACGACGTGACCCCGACGATATATCGTTAGCGATGTTGCAGCGTGTAAAGCACCCTTTAGAGTCAGTTCAAAGGCGGTTAATTAGACTACTACAAGGAATGGTGAGAGGTTGAAAAAGTTGGATTTGTTTAACTTGGAAAAAAGACGACTCAGAGAAGATCTCATTTATATGTATAAATACATGTGTGGTCAATACAAAGGACTGGCACATGACTTATTTCTTCCAAAGACAATACTAAGGACCAGGGGGCACTCACTGCGAGTGGAAGAAAAGCGATTCCGACAGCTAAATAGGAAAGGGTTCTTTACAGTTAGAGCAGTCAGACTGTGGAATGCCGACCACAAGAGGTAGTAATGGCAGATACTATAACAGCTTTTAAAAAAGGGCTGGATGATTTCCTCAGTACACACAACATTGTTGGTTATAAGTGACTTAATGACAACATTTATAATTGGTGGAGGAAGGTTGAACGAGATGGACGGAGGACTTTTTTCAACTTATGTATCTATGTAACTATGTAACACGCCACCAATGCACTTCTAGGCTAATCTCTACCATCCAGGTACCTGTGGCAATGTTATCATTTTGTCAACATAATTATTTGTAGGATGCAACATAGATGACTTTATTATCTCACCTTCCTCTCATTAACCCCTTCACCCCTGAGTCTGTTTTGACCTTCATGACCGGACCGAGCCATTTTTTTAAATTCTGACTAGAGTCACTTTATGAGCATATTTTTTATCCTTATTTGTTTTTATCTGGTAAGACCCTATGTGCCTTTCTTTCCACAGTCTTTGATACCTCATCTACTGATATAGTGAAGACTTATGCCTGCTTTACACGGGTCGACCAATCGTGTGATTTCACGATCGATCGTACCCGCCCCCGTCATTTGTGCGATTCCATTTAACTGTATTGAACTGTACCGCATTTCTGACGGATCCGGCATTGCAGCAGAATACCGCTGATGTCAGAGCAGCCTAATTAAGGTTTGAAATCTAGGTCAAAGTTATCTGCGTACACAAATCTCCCGAGAGTGCCAAACTTTTGCATCAGCCCATTTTCCTTTATGAAATTTTTAAAATGTAAAAGATGAAAATTTAAGGATTTTTTTTTGCTTAAAATATAAAGGAAATGTGTCATCTTTAACTTTATGCCTTTTAGAGATCATTTCATCTTTAACTTGCTTAACTGTTCACATTACCAGTAGTTTTTATTACTGTTAATAACTTTCACATATAACTCTATAGATAGATGTAGATAGATACAGTCATATGAAAAAGTTTGGGCACCCCTTTTAATGTTAACCTTTTTTCTTTATAACAATTTGGGTTTTTGCAACAGCTATTTCAGTTTCATATATCTAATAACTGATGGACTGAGTAATATTTCTGGATTGAAATGAGGTTTATTGTACTAACAGAAAATGTGCAATCCGCGTTTAAACAAAATTTGACCGGTGCAAAAGTATGGGCAGCTCAACATAAAAGTGACATTAATATTTTGTAGATCCTCCTTTTGCAAAAATAACAGCCTCTAGTCGCTTCCTGTAGCTTTTAATGAGTTCCTGGATCCTGGATGAAGGTATATTTGACCATTCCTGTCTACAAAACAATTCCAGTTCAGTTAAGTTTGATGGTCGCCAAGCATGGACAGCCCGCTTCAAATCATCCCATAGATTTTCAATGATATTCTGGTCTGGGGACTGGGATGGCCATTCCAGAACATTGTAATTGTTCCTCTGCATGAATGCCTGAGTAGATTTGGAGCGGTGTTTTGGATCCTTGTCTTGCTGAAATATCCATCCCCTGCGTAACTTCAACTTTGTCACTGATTCTTGCACATTATTGTCAAGAATCTGCTGATACTGAATTGAATCCATGCGACCCTCAACTTTAACAAGATTCCCGGTGCCGGCATTGGCCACACAGCCCCAAAGCATGATGGAACCTCCACCAAATTTTACTGTGGGTAGCAAATGCTTTTCTTGGAATGCAGTGTTTTTTTGCCTCCATACATAACGTCTTTTTGTATGACCAAACAACTAAATCTTTGTTTCATCAGTCCACAGGACCTTCTTCCAAAATGTAACTGGCTTGTCCAAATGTGCTTTTGCATACCTCAGGCGACTCTGTTTGTGGCGTGCTTGCAGAAACGGCTTCTTTCGCATAACTCTCCCATACAGCTTCTCCTTGTGCAACGTGCGCTGTATTGTTGACCGATGCACATTGACACCATCTGCAGCAAGATGAAGCTGCAGGTCTTTGGAGGTGGTCTGTGGATTGTCCTTGACTGTTCTCACCATTCTTCTTCTCTGCTTTTCTGATATTTTTCTTGGCCTGCCACTTCTGGGCTTAACAAGAACTGTACCTGTGTTCTTCCATTTCCTTACTATGTTCCTCACAGTGGAAACTGACAGTTTAAATCTCTGAGACAACTTTTTGTACCTTCCCCTGAACAACTATGTTGAATAATCTTTGTTTTCAGATCATTTGAGAGTTGTTTTGAGGAGCCCATGATGCCACTCTTCATAGGAGATTCAAATAGGAGAACAACTTGCAAGTGGCCACCTTAAATACCTTTTCTCATGAATGGATACACCTGCCTATGAAGTTCAAAGCTCAATGAGGTTACAAAACCAATTTAGTGCTTTAGTAAGTCAGTAAAAAGTAGTTAGGAGGGTCCAAATCAAGAAATTGATAAGGGTGCCCATACTTTTGCACCGGTCAAATTTTGTTTAAATGCGGTTTGCACATTTTCTGTTAGTACAATAAACCTCATTTCAATCCAGAAATATTACTTAGTCCATCAGTTATTAGATATATGAAACTGAAATAGCTGTTGCAAAAACCCAAATTGTTATAAAGAAAAAAGGTTAACATTAATAGGGGTGCCCAAACTTTTTCATATGACTGTAGATAGATAGATACCATACATCACACAGATTAGTCTGTATTACAGAATGTATAGAAAACCTCATTTTTAAATTAGGTTTAAAAATTCATTATTTCATTATTTCCTTTAGAGCAACTTTGGTCTTGGAGAGAAGAGTCGAACTTTCACTGTCTTCTACAATTTGTCCTTTCCACCTTTGTCATATCAATGTGACTAATTTTTAATAAACAGTAAAGGAACTAATCACAAATGTCTCATTTTTATCCGTAATTTTAAACTTTACTCTTTTCTAAACAAGGAGTAAGACAACTCGCTTTTTTTTTTTTAAGCCACTATGATCAAACAATGTCACATCACTATGGCAATTGCTGTCCATTCCTGGAATACAGAACAACGTTAATTGCGCGGCGTAGCATTGCTGGTGCATGTCAATCAGGCGCTATGAATTGAGAAAAATTTGCTCTGTTCATTCTGTTAAATGATGTACCCAATTAAACCTGTTAGAATTCATGATCTTCAGTCAAGGTTAAATGAAAGTAGTTACTCCTGTCAGCTAGGTGATTAAATGCTGCCTACATCAGGCACATTTATGTGCAAAATTAAAATTTTGGTATAAAGCATGAATCTTTATGCATGCCCGTTAATTATCTCGCCGTTGTTCTAGTTATTAAATGCCCGCTGCATTTCTTCTTCATCATCAGCTTCCTTTCAAAACTTATTTTGTACTTCATGTAAAACAGAAATGTAATGTTTAAATAAGTAGTAAATTAGGAAATGTGCCTGCTAATATGTTTCTAGATTTTATAGCTGTAAGAAAATAAATATGTGAGTATATATGAGTCTTGTTTTAAAATTTTACATTTCTAGGTTTCTATTTTTTTTACCCTATTTACAGCCTGAAACCTAAGGAAAATCTATATTAGAATGAGATTTCTTATACAGTGGGTACGGATAGAGTTGAGCGCGGTTCGTGGTTCGTGGTTCTCCAGTTCGCGGCTCGAGTGATTTTGGGGCATGTTCTAGATCGAACTAGAACTCGAGCTTTTTGCAAAAGCTCGATAGTTCTAGAAACGTTCGAGAACGGTTCTAGCAGCCAAAAAACAGCTAAATCCTAGCTTGGTTTCTGCTGTAATAGTGTAAGTCACTCTGTGAATCAAACTATTATCACATTTCAGTGTATAGTGTGCGTGAACAGCGCCTTCAGATCACTGCTGTTTCTATAATGGCGATCGCCATTTTTTTTTTTTTTTTTCTTGTCTTCCTTCCCTAAGCGCGCGCGTCTTGTGGGGCGGGCCAGCATGTCAGCCAATCACAGACACACACACACCTAAGTGGACTTTGAGCCAGAGAAGCAACGGCATGTGTGATAGGATCTGCATGTCACATGTCCCTGCATTATAAAACCGGACATTTTCTTCACGAACGCCATTATCTGCCTTCTGCGTCTTTGGTGTCAGACATCAGTGTCGCAGCTCCGTCCTCCTGAGTCCTATAGCCGATACAGCTGTATGCGCTGCATACACAGCGTTAGACAGCTTAGGGAGAGCACATTCTAGCAGTCCTTTTAAGGGCTCAAAGCGGCAGGGTCAGAGAGCCATAAGTGACAGGTCCTGCAAACAGCAACAGCGTCTGTGTAGCCCAGGTCAGGGATTTCCTCCCTGCATTTCACCATTAGGAGGGAATAGAAAGGCAGGCTTCCATTCCTCTACCCAGAGCACCACAATCCTGCCACTGTACCCTCTTGTCCTCTGCACACTCCAACTCATTCTAAGTAAGCCATTATACTAGCAAACATTCAGTGTACCTAGTGGCATCCTATACGTGGCTATTGGACTTTGCTATAGTCCCACTAGTGCAAAGACATTTGCAGAGCACGTCTGCCTGCATTGCACACTACAACTTTTTTAAACTAAGCAATTTTACTAGCAAACACTCAGTGTACCTAGTGGCATCCTATACGTGGCTATTGGACTTTGCTATAGTCCCACTAGTGCCAAGACATTTGCAGAGCGCATCTGCCTGCGTTGCACACTCCAACGAATTATAACTAAGCCATTATACTAGCAAACACTCAGTGTACCTAGTGGCATCCTATACGTGGCTATTGGACTTTGCTATAGTCCCACTAGTGCCAAGACATTTGCAGCACGTCTGCCTGCGTTGCACACTCCAACTAATTATAACTAAGCCATTATACTAGCACACACTCAGTGTACCTAGTGGCATCCTATACGTGGCTATTGGACTTTGCTATAGTCCCACTAGTGCCAAGACATTTGCAGCACGTCTGCCTGCGTTGCACACTCCAACTAATTATAACTAAGCCATTATACTAGCACACACTCAGTGTACCTAGTGGCATCCTATACGTGGCTATTGGACTTTGCTATAGTCCCACTAGTGCCAAGACATTTGCAGCACGTCTGCCTGCGTTGCACACTCCAACTAATTATAACTAAGCCATTATACTAGCACACACTCAGTGTACCTAGTGGCATCCTATACGTGGCTATTGGACTTTGCTATAGTCCCACTAGTGCAAAGACATTTGCAGAGCACGTCTGCCTGCATTGCACACTACAACTTTTTTAAACTAAGCAATTTTACTAGCAAACACTCAGTGTACCTAGTGGCATCCTATACGTGGCTATTGGACTTTGCTATAGTCCCACTAGTGCCAAGACATTTGCAGAGCGCATCTGCCTGCGTTGCACACTCCAACGAATTATAACTAAGCCATTATACTAGCACACACTCAGTGTACCTAGTGGCATCCTATACGTGGCTATTGGACTTTGCTATAGTCCCACTAGTGCAAAGACATTAGCAGAGCACATCTGCCTGCATTGCACACTCCAAGTTTTTTAAACTAAGCAATTTTACTAGCAAACACTCAGTGTACCTAGTGGCATCCTATACGTGGCTATTGGACTTTGCTATAGTCCCACTAGTGCAAAGACATTTGCAGAGCACGTCTGCCTGCATTGCACACTACAACTTTTTTAAACTAAGCAATTTTACTAGCAAACACTCAGTGTACCTAGTGGCATCCTATACGTGGCTATTGGACTTTGCTATAGTCCCACTAGTGCCAAGACATTTGCAGAGCGCATCTGCCTGCGTTGCACACTCCAACTAATTATAACTAAGCCATTATACTTGCACACACTAAGTGTTTTTTAGTGGCATCCTATACGTGGCTATTGGACTTTGCTATAGTCCTACTAGTGCCAAGACATTTGCAGAGCGCATCTGCCTGCGTTGCACACTCCAACTAATTATAACTAAGCCATTATACTAGCACACACTCAGTGAACCTAGTGGCATCCTATACGTGGATATTGGACTTTGCTATAGTCCCACTAGTGCCAAGACATTTGCAGCACGTCTGCCTGCGTTGCACACTCCAACTAATTATAACTAAGCCATTATACTAGCACACACTCAGTGTACCTAGTGGCATCCTATACGTGGCTATTGGACTTTGCTATAGTCCCACTAGTGCCAAGACATTTGCAGCACGTCTGCCTGCGTTGCACACTCCAACTAATTATAACTAAGCCATTATACTAGCACACACTCAGTGTACCTAGTGGCATCCTATACGTGGCTATTGGACTTTGCTATAGTCCCACTAGTGCCAAGACATTTGCAGCACGTCTGCCTGCGTTGCACACTCCAACTAATTATAACTAAGCCATTATACTAGCACACACTCAGTGTACCTAGTGGCATCCTATACGTGGCTATTGGACTTTGCTATAGTCCCACTAGTGCCAAGACATTTGCAGCACGTCTGCCTGCGTTGCACACTCCAACTAATTATAACTAAGCCATTATACTAGCACACACTCAGTGTACCTAGTGGCATCCTATACGTGGCTATTGGACTTTGCTATAGTCCCACTAGTGCCAAGACATTTGCAGCACGTCTGCCTGCGTTGCACACTCCAACTAATTATAACTAAGCCATTATACTAGCACACACTCAGTGTACCTAGTGGCATCCTATACGTGGCTATTGGACTTTGCTATAGTCCCACTAGTGCCAAGACATTTGCAGCACGTCTGCCTGCGTTGCACACTCCAACTAATTATAACTAAGCCATTATACTAGCACACACTCAGTGTACCTAGTGGCATCCTATACGTGGCTATTGGACTTTGCTATAGTCCCACTAGTGCCAAGACATTTGCAGCACGTCTGCCTGCGTTGCACACTCCAACTAATTATAACTAAGCCATTATACTAGCACACACTCAGTGTACCTAGTGGCATCCTATACGTGGCTATTGGACTTTGCTATAGTCCCACTAGTGCCAAGACATTTGCAGCACGTCTGCCTGCGTTGCACACTCCAACTAATTATAACTAAGCCATTATACTAGCACACACTCAGTGTACCTAGTGGCATCCTATACGTGGCTATTGGACTTTGCTATAGTCCCACTAGTGCCAAGACATTTGCAGCACGTCTGCCTGCGTTGCACACTCCAACTAATTATAACTAAGCCATTATACTAGCACACACTCAGTGTACCTAGTGGCATCCTATACGTGGCTATTGGACTTTGCTATAGTCCCACTAGTGCCAAGACATTTGCAGCACGTCTGCCTGCGTTGCACACTCCAACTAATTATAACTAAGCCATTATACTAGCACACACTCAGTGTACCTAGTGGCATCCTATACGTGGCTATTGGACTTTGCTATAGTCCCACTAGTGCCAAGACATTTGCAGCACGTCTGCCTGCGTTGCACACTCCAACTAATTATAACTAAGCCATTATACTAGCACACACTCAGTGTACCTAGTGGCATCCTATACGTGGCTATTGGACTTTGCTATAGTCCCACTAGTGCCAAGACATTTGCAGCACGTCTGCCTGCGTTGCACACTCCAACTAATTATAACTAAGCCATTATACTAGCACACACTCAGTGTACCTAGTGGCATCCTATACGTGGCTATTGGACTTTGCTATAGTCCCACTAGTGCCAAGACATTTGCAGCACGTCTGCCTGCGTTGCACACTCCAACTAATTATAACTAAGCCATTATACTAGCACACACTCAGTGTACCTAGTGGCATCCTATACGTGGCTATTGGACTTTGCTATAGTCCCACTAGTGCCAAGACATTTGCAGCACGTCTGCCTGCGTTGCACACTCCAACTAATTATAAGTAAGCCATTATACTAGCACACACTCAGTGTACCTAGTGGCATCCTATACGTGGCTATTGGACTTTGCTATAGTCCCACTAGTGCCAAGACATTTGCAGCACGTCTGCCTGCGTTGCACACTCCAACTAATTATAACTAAGCCATTATACTAGCACACACTCAGTGTACCTAGTGGCATCCTATACGTGGCTATTGGACTTTGCTATAGTCCCACTAGTGCCAAGACATTTGCAGCACGTCTGCCTGCGTTGCACACTCCAACTAATTATAACTAAGCCATTATACTAGCACACACTCAGTGTACCTAGTGGCATCCTATACGTGGCTATTGGACTTTGCTATAGTCCTACTAGTGCCAAGACATTTGCAGAGCGCATCTGCCTGCGTTGCACACTCCAACTAATTATAACTAAGCCATTATACTAGCACACACTCAGTGAACCTAGTGGCATCCTATACGTGGCTATTGGACTTTGCTATAGTCCCACTAGTGCCAAGACATTTGCAGCACGTCTGCCTGCGTTGCACACTCCAACGAATTATAACTAAGTTACATTGTCAGGGATATTTATTCTTTATTATTCTGCTGTTAATAAAGCTAGACCACCACTGCAATCTTCACCACCTCTCAATTTTTACTACCACATTTTCAGTCCACAATCTTGTCGCAATCAACATGAGTGGCAAAATGACAGATGCTGGTGGAAAGGGGAAGAGGCGTGGTGGAAAAGGCAAAAAAGGTTTTGTCAGTGGGGAAGGTGCCAAAGCTCCATTATCATCTGCTGAAGATAGACCATCTACTAGCAAAAGTAAGATGTCTACTACTTATTGTGGACAATCCGATGTGCTCCCTTTTTTACGGACACGAACAAGAGGAACAAAGGTAGATGATGGGCAAAAAAGGAAAATGCTTGAATGGATCTCAAGTGGTCCAACAAGTGCCCTCTCAGCCACTTCAAGTACCGCATCCAAAAAACACCATTCCTCTGAGTTGTCATCCCAATCACACTTGATTTCTCCCAGCTCTGAAGTCTCCATCAGCCCTGCACAGTATGGTGGAACTGAGATGGCTGAGTCTGCAGAGCTGTTCAGTCACACTATAGCCTGGGAATCAGAGGTCTGCTCCCAAGCTACAGTGAGTACAGAACAGGAAATGGTCTGCAGTGATGCCCAGAACCTTTGTGACTCAGATTCAGGCCGTGAGGACCAAGTTTCTGAGCATAATGTTGACCCTTTGTCACAAACTGTAACACCTGTGGTTATAGACAATGAGGAACATACTGATGAAGATGAGACGCAGATACCCGATTGGGATGACAACTTAAATATTCGGTCAGGGCAAGAAGAGGCTCGGTCTGAGGGGGAGGGGAGTGCGAACACAACAATTGATGATGACGTTCTAGATCCCACCTACTGTCAACCCCCAGTCAGGCACTCGAGGAGGTCAACAGAGGCGGTGGAGGAGGATGCAACCGACGACGAAGTTACCTTGCGCCTTCCTGGACAGAGTCGGAGCACTGGTAGCACGTCTACAACTGCATCCTCAGCCACCACTCTGCCTATGAGCATTATTCGGGGTGGATCAACAGGTCGCATGGCCTCTAAGCCTTGCCTAGCCTGGGCCTTTTTTCACATCGAAAAAGATCGCCCAACTCATGTGATATGTAACATTTGTCATGATTCTGTTAGTAGAGGTCAAAACCTCAGCAGTTTGACAACTTCTTCCATGAATCGTCACATGAATAAATATCATAAGTCCCGGTGGGAAGCTCACCGTGCTGCAATGCCGGCTAGCGGAGCGAACCATCCACCGCCCGCCCCTTCCAGTGCATCCGCGCGCTCTTCATCTTCTAGGACTGTGTGGACAGCTGTCACACCTGTTTTTCCATGCAAAACTTCCACCACTGTAACTGCAACAGGCAGTTTGCTTGTAAGGTCGTCAGTTGGTTTGGAAGGGGAAACAAGTGAGTGTGTACAGCTCTCTCAGACATCGATAGCACCAACGTTGGATGAAGGCAACATCATGTCTCCGCCTGCACTTTCCTCACAAACCTGCATTTTTCCAGGGACACCCTACTCAACACCGTCTACACACAGCAGCCAGATCTCTGTCCCTCAGATGTGGTCAAATAAAAGGCCACTTCCTCCGACCCATGACAAAGCTAAGAGGTTGACTCTATCCCTCTGTAAGTTGTTGGCTACCGAAATGCTGCCTTTCCGCCTAGTGGACACACAGGATTTTAGAGACCTTATGTCTGTCGCTGTGCCCCAGTACCAGATGCCTAGTCGCCACTACTTCTCTAAGAAAGGTGTGCCCGCGCTACACCAGCATGTCGCACACAACATCACCGCTTCCTTGAGAAACTCTGTGTGTGAACGGGTGCATTTCACCACCGATACTTGGACCAGTAAGCATGGACAGGGACGTTACATGTCGCTGACTGGGCACTGGGTAACTATGGTGATAGATGGTGAAGGGTCTGCTGCACAAGTCTTGCCGTCCCCACGACTTGTGTGTCAATACTCTGTCTGTCCAAGTTCCGCCACAGCTTCTGCATCCTCCACCTCATCTGGGTCCTCCACCTCCGCCCCAAGCCTGCCTGGTCAGGCCACCAGCGTTCTCACTGCGCAGAAGGAATCACGCACGCCTCATTACTATGCTGGCAGCCGAGCGCAACGGCATCAGGTGGTCTTTAGCTTGACATGTCTTGGTAATAAGAGTCACACAGCTGAGGAGTTGTGGTCAGCTCTGCGGTCCGAGTTTAATAAATGGTTGTCTCCACTCAACCTGCAGCCTGGTAAGGCCGTGTGCGACAATGCTGCAAACCTGGGTGCGGCCCTTCGCCTGGGCAAGGTGACACACGTACCTTGTATGGCTCACGTGTTGAACCTTGTCGTGCAGCAATTTTTAACACACTATCCCGGCCTAGATGGCCTTCTGAACAGGGCACGAAAACTGTCTGCTCACTTCCGGCGTTCAAGCGCCGCAGCTGAGCGACTTGCATCGCTACAGAAGTCTTTCGGCCTGCCGGTTCATCGCCTGAAATGCGATGTGGCGACACGCTGGAATTCAACTCTCCACATGTTACAGCGACTGTGGCAGCACCGCAGAGCCCTGGTGCAATACGTCATGACGTATAGCCTGGGCCAACGAGATGCAGAGGTGGGGCTGATCACCCTGATGGAGTGGTCTCAGATCAAGGACCTATGCACCCTTCTGCACAGTTTCGACATGGCGACGAATATGTTTAGCTCTGACAATGCCATTATCAGCATGACGATTCCAGTCATTTACATGCTGGAGCACACGCTAAACACTATTCGGAGTCAGGGGGTGGGACAACATGAAGGGGAGGAACTACAGGAGGATTCATATGTGCAAGGGACAACAACATCACCAAGGTCCAGACGTTCATCATCACCAACGCAGCAGGCATGGGACCATGGGGAACAGGGATCGACAAGGGCGCATAGTAGCAGGCGAAATGTTGAGCAAGGTGCAGGAGAACATGAAGAAATGGAGGACGAACTGTCCATGGACATGGAAGACTCAGCGGATGAGGGAGACCTTGGTCAAATTTCAGTTGAAAGAGGTTGGGGGGAGATGTCAGAGGAAGAAAGAACGGGTAGCACCTCTATGCCACAAACACAGCGTGGACTTGGTCCACATGGCTGCGCAAGACACATGAGTGCCTTTTTGTTGCACTACCTCCAACATGACAGTCGTATTGTCAAAATTAGAAGTGATGATGACTACTGGATTGCCACACTATTAGATCCCCGGTACAAGTCCAAATTTTGTGACATAATTCCAGCCATAGAAAGGGACGCACGTATGCAGGAGTATCAGCAGAAGCTGTTACTCGATCTTAGCTCGGCTTTTCCACCAAACAACCGTGCAGGTGCAGGGAGGGAATCTCCCAGTTGTAACTTGACAAACATGGGACGGTCTCGTCATCTTCACCAGTCTACCCGTACCAGTAGGACCGTATCTGGTGCCGGTAACAGCAATTTTATGGAATCTTTTCATAATTTTTTTAGACCCTCTTTTGCAAGGCCACCAGAGACAACAAGTCTGACACATACTCAACGGCTGGAGAGGATGATACAGGAGTATCTCCAAATGAACATCGATGCCATGACTGTGCAACTGGAGCCTTGCTCCTTTTGGGCTTCAAACATAGAAAAATGGCCAGAGCTCTCCAGTTACGCCTTGGAGATTTTGTCGTGTCCAGCTGCCAGCGTTGTCTCTGAACGTGTATTCAGTGCTGCTGGGTGTGTGCTGACAGATAAGCGCACGCGTCTGTCCAGTGACAATGTGGACAGACTGACGTTCATCAAAATGAACAAGTCATGGATCCAGAAGGAATTTACTACCCCTGTGTCATCCTGGGGAGAGTAAATGCTTGTGGATTTGGAATGTGCTTGATGCAAATCAAAACATCCTGTTTGCAACTAGGGCCCAAGTGCTGCCACTGATGGGGTGGGTGTCTGTGTGGCCCAATTTTTGGAAAAAAGGGAGACTCCGCTTGGAGTAACCCTTGCTTACATTGTTTTTAAAAGAAGCCAAGATGAACAAGTCATGGGTCAGCAAAGACTTTGCTACCTACCCCGGTGTCATCCTGGGGACGGTTAATTATGGGGTATTTTTGAATGTGATTGATGCAAATGTAGCTGTGAAGTGTACAACTAGGGCCCAAGTGCTGCCACTGATGGGGTGGGTGTCTGTGTGGCCCAATTTTTGGAAAAAAAGGGAGACTCCGCTTGGAGTAACCCTTGCTTGATGTGTTTTTAAAAGAAGCCAAGATGAACAGAGCTGGGATCAGGAAAGACTTTGCTACCTACCCCGGTGTCATCCTGGGGACGGATAAGAATGGCGTATTTTTGAATGTGCTTGATGCAAATCAAAACATCCTGTTTGCAACTAGGGCCCAAGTGCTGCCACTGATGGGGTGGGTGTCTGTGTGGCCCAATTTTTGGAAAAAAAGGGAGACTCCGCTTGGAGTAACCCTTGCTTGATGTGTTTTTAAAAGAAGCCAAGATGAACAGAGCTGGGATCAGCAAAGACTTTGCTACCTACCCCGGTGTCATCCTGGGGACGGATAAGAATGGCGTATTTTTGAATGTGCTTGATGCAAATCAAAACATCCTGTTTGCAACTAGGGCCCAAGTGCTGCCACTGATGGGGTGGGTGTCTGTGTGGCCCAATTTTTGGAAAAAAGGGAGACTCCGCTTGGAATAACCCTTGCTTGATGTGTTTTTAAAAGAAGCCAAGATGAACAGAGCTGGGATCAGGAAATACTTTGCTACCTACCCCGGTGTCATCCTGGGGACGGATAAGAATGGCGTATTTTTGAATGTGCTTGATGCAAATCAAAACATCCTGTTTGCAACTAGGGCCCAAGTGCTGCCACTGATGGGGTGGGTGTCTGTGTGGCCCAATTTTTGGAAAAAAAGGGAGACTCCGCTTGTAGTAACCCTTGCTTGATGTGTTTTTAAAAGAAGCCAAGATGAACAGAGCTGGGATCAGCAAAGACTTTGCTACCTACCCCGGTGTCATCCTGGGGACGGATAAGAATGGCGTATTTTTGAATGTGCTTGATGCAAATCAAAACATCCTGTTTGCAACTAGGGCCCAAGTGCTGCCACTGATGGGGTGGGTGTCTGTGTGGCCCAATTTTTGGAAAAAAGGGAGACTCCGCTTGGAGTAACCCTTGCTTGATGTGTTTTTAAAAGAAGCCAAGATGAACAGAGCTGGGATCAGGAAATACTTTGCTACCTACCCCGGTGTCATCCTGGGGACGGATAAGAATGGCGTATTTTTGAATGTGCTTGATGCAAATCAAAACATCCTGTTTGCAACTAGGGCCCAAGTGCTGCCACTGATGGGGTGGGTGTCTGTGTGGCCCAATTTTTGGAAAAAAAGGGAGACTCCGCTTGGAGTAACCCTTGCTTGATGTGTTTTTAAAAGAAGCCAAGATGAACAGAGCTGGGATCAGGAAAGACTTTGCTACCTACCCCGGTGTCATCCTGGGGACGGATAAGAATGGCGTATTTTTGAATGTGCTTGATGCAAATCAAAACATCCTGTTTGCAACTAGGGCCCAAGTGCTGCCACTGATGGGGTGGGTGTCTGTGTGGCCCAATTTTTGGAAAAAAAGGGAGACTCCGCTTGGAGTAACCCTTGCTTGATGTGTTTTTAAAAGAAGCCAAGATGAACAGAGCTGGGATCAGGAAAGACTTTGCTACCTACCCCGGTGTCATCCTGGGGACGGATAAGAATGGCGTATTTTTGAATGTGCTTGATGCAAATCAAAACATCCTGTTTGCAACTAGGGCCCAAGTGCTGCCACTGATGGGGTGGGTGTCTGTGTGGCCCAATTTTTGGAAAAAAGGGAGACTCCGCTTGGAGTAACCCTTGCTTGATGTGTTTTTAAAAGAAGCCAAGATGAACAGAGCTGGGATCAGGAAATACTTTGCTACCTACCCCGGTGTCATCCTGGGGACGGATAAGAATGGCGTATTTTTGAATGTGCTTGATGCAAATGTAGCTGTGAAGTGTACAACTGGGGCACAACTGCTGCCACTGAAGGGGTGGGTGTGTGTGTGGCCCAATTTTTGGAAAAAATGGAGACTCCGCTTGGAGTCACCTTGCGGTGTTTTACATGATTTTAGAAGGGCGTGCCATGCCTATATCTGTGTGTCCTCCTCTTTTTCCTTGTCCAGCTGTTTTGTTTTCGCATGAGTATATGTCCTTGTCACTTTCCAATGTGTTTGAGTTGTTTGTCACCTTTAGGACACCTTTGAGGGTGTTTTCTAGGTGTTTTTCTGTGTTTGTGATTGCCTGCCATTGTTTCCTATGCAGTTCGAGTTCGGTTCGTCGAACGTTCGACGAACCGAACTCGAACGGGGGGTCCGTTCGGCGAACCAACCTCGAGCCGAACCGCGACCGGTTCGCTCATCTTAGGTACGGAAAGTATTTAGACCCCTTTTTCACTCTTTGTTTCATTGCAGCCATTTGGTAAATTCAAAAAAGTTCTTTTTTTTCTCCTTACTGTACACTCTGCACCCCATTTTGACAGAAAAAAACAGAAATGTAGACATTTTTGAAATTTTTTAACAAAAGAAAAACTGAAATATCACATAGTCATAATTATTCAGCCCCTTTGCTCAGACACTCATATTTAAGTCACATGCTGTCCATTTCCTTGTGATCCTCCTTGAGATGGTTCTACTCCTTCATTGGAGTCCAGCTGTGTTTAATTAAACTGATAGGACTTGATTTGGAAAGGCGCACACCTGTCTATATAAGACCTCACAGCTCACAGTGCATGTCAGACCAAATGAGAATCATGAGGTCAAAAGGAACTGCCCAAGGAGCTCAGAGACAGAATTGTGACAAGGCACAGATCTGGCCAAGGTTACAAAATAAGAGCACAGTGGCCTCCATAATCCTAAAATGGAAGACGTTTGGGACCACCAGAACCCTTCCTAGACCTGGCCATCCAGCCAAACTGAGCAATTGTGGGAGAAGAGTCTTGGTGAGAGAGGTAAAGAAGAACCCCAAGATCACTGTGGCTGAGCTCCATAGATGCAGTAGGGAGACGGGAGTAAGTTGCACAAAGTCAACTATCACTGCAGCCCTCCACCAGTTGGGCCTTTATGGCAGAGTGGCCCATGGAAGCCTCTCCTCAGTGCAAGACATATGAAAGTTGGCATAGAATTTGTAAAAAACCACATGAAGGACTCCCAGACTATGAGAAATAAGATTCTCTGGTTTGATGAGATGAAGATAGAACTTTTTGGTGATAATTCTAGAAGACTAATGGCTGTACTAGCTCAACAGGGTGCTTCTACTCAATACTGAGCAAAGGGTCTGAATATGTTACAGTTGCTGTGGCTCTGGAGACTATGTCCGGATTTCTTGCTACTGCGCATGTGCAAGCGCTGGAGACTAAGTCCTATCTTGGAGCCATTGCACATGTGCGGGTGACATCATCGCTGACACGAGGTCACATGTCTCTGACACCTTTTAAGCTGATTGGCCACTGGTCATGTGCTTGTGACACGTGGTCACATGTCTCTGACACCTTCTATGCCGATTGGTCGCTGGTTATGTGCTTGTGACGCTTTGCTCGGTGATAGGCCAGCGTGACGTCATTGCTGTCATTCTGGCAGCGGATTGGCTCTGGTGTCCTCCATCTTGGATGAGGCACAGAGTCTATATAAGACCCTGACGCACGCCGCCCGGCGCTCAGTCCTCTTGGTTCATGCATGCGAGTAGACGCTCTGTGCACGTTCCTCTGGGCATCTCTCTGTCTATGTTAGGTGAGCGCTACCGGCAGGGTAGCGTTCTTATACCTTACAGCTTCGGTTGCAGTCCGTATCCTTACCTCTTAGTGGAGCGGACATAGGCAGCTGCCTGAGGCACATGGTCCGGCTGGGCCTTGTGATTCTACTCGTAGGTGGACGTTGCCGCTAGGGTAACGTTCCTTATACTGCGTCTGGCAGTTGTTCGTATCCTCGCACACTAGGGGAGCGAACAGAGGTAGGAGCTTTGTGCGGCTTATGCTGCTGTCCGTCTCTTTTGCACCACTAGAAGAGCGGACCTAGGCAGGTGCCATATCTAGTGGTTCGTGTCCTCGCGCACTAGTGGAGCGAACGCAGGTAGGAGCTTTGTGCAGCTTACGCTGCTGTCCATCTCTTTTGCACCACTAGAAGAGCGGACCTAGGCAGGTGTCATATCTAGTGGCTCGTGTCCTCGCACACTAGTGGAGCGAACGCAGGTAGGAGCTTTGTGCGGCTTATGCTGCTGTCCGTCTCCTGGCACCACTAGAGGAACGGACCTAGGTAGGTGCCATTTCACACTCACTGCTTTTGTCTCTGTGATCTCTAACAGAGACCATTCCACACACCCTCCAAGTAAGGGAGGAATTGCTTTATTTTCTAATTATATTCCTCTGTGAGTATAACAGAGGTATTGCACTCTGCACTTGTGCTATCATTATTTACAGTGGCACACTTATATACCCCTTATCCTCTGCCATAGTCTGCAGCAGAGTCTTTGCACGGTGGACCCTGACTGTCTGACATTCCTTTAGGTTTTATTATCAGACAGCCCCCCGTAACAGAATACTTATGACCATGTGATATTTCAGTTTTTCTTGTTTAAAAAATATGCAAAAATTTCTACATTTCTGTTTTTTTTCTGTCAAGATGGGGTGCAGAGTGTAGATTAACGAGAAAAAAAAGAACTTTTTTGAATCTACCAAATTTCTGCAATGAAACAGAGAGTGAAAAATTTAAAGGGTTCTGTACTTTCCGTACCTACTGTACTTTACTGTAGTTATACATCAGTCTAGTAAAGGGGTTCTGTACTTCTAAGAAATATCACCACACTAATAGGTGTTGGGTAAGCCTCCAAAAGGCTCAAACATTCGCCCACTTCTGCCTCAGCTGCATGACTACTATATAGTGATGTAATGGAACGGTATCCAATGTACAGTGAATCTCTCTTGCAGATGTTCTGATTGTTCATGGGAGTGATTTACGGTATATTGATTTTGATATTAAATGCAAGCCATAGTTTATCCCAAAGCATAGATATAGAGTGGTTTCCAGGATTTAAAGGGGTTGTGCACTACTTTAACATTGATGGCCTATCTTTAGGATAGGTAATCATTAATCTCTGACCGGCCGAGGTCCAACAACCGTCAACCCAGCCAAACGGCTGTTCTCTGTGCCGATGGAAGCAGCAGGCAGCCGTAAATGCTCAGTTCCCAAATTCAGACAGTTACTGCACATCTACCTGCCATTCAAATCAATAGGGGGCGAATGTGTAATATCTGTCCGCAGAAGACTGAGCAGCTCTGAAACTGAGCATTTCTGGCTCCAAGCTCGTGCCGCTACCGAGAATAGCTGATCGGTGAGGGTCAGACCCTGACCGCTCAGATATTGATGACCTATTCTAAGGGGCACTTTGCACACTGCGACATCGCAGGCCGATGCTGCGATGCCGAGTGCGATAGTCCCCGCCCCCGTCGCAGCAGCGATATGTGGTGATAGCTGGCATAGCGAAAATTACGCCAGCTTCACACACACACTCACCTGCCGTGCGACGTCCCTGTGGCCGGCAACCCGCCTCCTTGTTAAGGGGCGGGTCGTGCGGCGTCACTGCGACGTCACACGGCAGGCGGCCAATCGGAGCGGAGGGGCGGAGATGAGCAGGATGTAAACATCCTGCCCACCTCCTTCCTTCCGCATATCCTACGGAAGCCGCAGTGACGCCGGTAGGAGATGTTCCTCGCTCCTGCGGCTTCACACACAGCGATGCCGGATGTGCGTCACTTTCAATTTGACCCCACCGACATCGCACCTGCGATGTCGCAGTGTGCAAAGTGCCCCTAAGGATAGGCCATCAATGTAAAAGTTGTGGACAACCTCTTTAAATATTGATGACATATCCTTAGGATCAGATTGGTGGGGGTCCTACACCTACTACCCTACCTATCAGCTGTATGCAGGTCTCATAACAGCCTGATGTACACAGTGAGCAGCACCATAACAAAACAGATCTGGACGCTATGTAGTGGGTGTCCTTAGGTACTGCAGCTCAGACCATAATAATTTCAATGGGAGCTGAGTTGCAGTACCTGAGAACAGCCACTACACAATGTACGGCACTTTGCCGTTGCGGCTCTGTACACTGTGTACATCTGGCTGTTGGACCTGAAAACAACTGATCAGGTAGGCTGCCAGGTGTTGGACACCCGCTAATCTAATATTGATAAACTATCCCAAGTATAGGTCAGCAGAGCCTTTTTATTAATCCTAGAAAACTCCGATAGGGATGACAACAAGGGGAGAGTTTTATAGACAAACTGTTTAAGCAGTAGTGGTACCTAAATTCAGTATAAAGGTGACACGTCAGAAATAGATATAAACAAAAGTAGGCTCCTGTGCAAGAACAACATATGGGCCATTTGCAGCTGAATATCTCATCACAATGCATAATTCCACATGCTTTAGATGTGGCCCCTTAACGCTTGGCTTCCCATGTGGCTACACAGGGTGCACCAGTAGTATGTCCATCACTGTGTCACATATAATAGTTGGCACACACTAGAGATTTTATTGATAATTATTGATGTGTTTAGGTAACATTAAGAAACATAACAGGCATAGATTGGCGATTTTTCATCTTCATCTATTGCATTGTCATCTTGAAATTGGCCATGTGACCGCTAGTGCTGGATAGCTTTACACATTTATTCGTCTAATAGGGACACAAGCCCTATTAACGAAAGAGCTCTGCGTGATATGACCTTAGAGGAAAAGTGGATACCAACATATCTTGCACAACAAATATTCATATTCAGCCATTAAATACATAACAACTTCCAGGAGCCCCCTACGAGAATCTAATATTTATGAGCCTCTCAAGTTTGGCCTCATTTTTATTACTTGAGCTTCAAATGATCAGATACTTGTCCAAATCAGATATCAGATACCTGTGAATGTGACAAAAACCTACATTATATGCACGTAAGATGGTCCATCATTTATTACAAAGTTACCCTAAATAATGAGACGAACAAGTTGCATACCTCGAGCTTCTTCTGGATCATTTCCAGTTTTTCTGCCGCGTAGACCAAGTCTGTGTTGGCTTGCGATAGAGACTGGCGCTTGAAATCCACTTCACAATAAATCTACAAGAATATTATTGGAAATGTACACAGTTTCCAATAAAGTAAAACATTGCGAAACATACAAAAGGAAAAAATGTCAATTGTGTCCCCATATTTTATAGGAAGAGATCATTAATGAAGGCCACTTCTTTCCATGTCCTGCTTAGAAAATGGATCATGTCATTAAATGAAAATGTGAATGATGCTTAAAGGGAATCGGTCACTAGGATTTTGCAATGTAAACTGAGGACAGCATGCTGTGCGGGTTAAAAAAGAAAAAAACATCTGTGATACTCTTATCTGTGTGCGAGTTATTATTTACTCATACTAAAAGGTTTATTGCTCTGTGATTAACATTGGTGTGATTCTGCGCCTGTGCATGGCAGTCTGCCACGCCAATGCTGTGATTGACACCTCACAGTCAATACACAATCTATTCAGAGCCTGATGTGGGTGGGGACAGTTTCCAGCTTTGCTGCACTCAATTCTGAGATAAAGTCAGAACGGCTGCACCCAGTAATCTAAGATAAATGTGGTTAGTTTCAGAATCTCTTTGCCTACAACATTCTGCTCTCAGATGACGTAGCAAAAACCTGGTGAAAGCTTCCCTTTAACATGATCTGGAAATTAAGAAAACCTATTTGATATCAGTATGAATATTTACCTTATTTGGTTAAATGGAACCTGTCAGGTCCCATATGCGCTCTATCCTACAAGCAGGGTGTTGTGTGGCCTAAAACACCTTCCTACCCATCCCTGTGTTGTAATATTGTATATTATGATTTTATAAAAAAAGTTTAAAACTTACATGTTCCCTATGTAAATAAAAGAGGGTCTAGTTCCCTGGGCGTTGCATCGCCCTGTGTGAGTTTGCATGCTTTCCGTGGTATCATGCCCTTGTGGGCGTGATACCATGGATTTACATGAGCGACGTGCGCTTGTGAAGCAGGCACGTAAACACTCGGATATGAAGGCTGCGCGAACGGCAAGCGCGCACACGCAGGATCTCCAGGAGGTTTCCATGATATCACGCCCCTGTGGGCATGATACTATGGATTTACAGGACCGACATCACCGTCAGCTCCTGGAGATCCCACGCGAACGCGCTTGCCGTTCGCGCAGCATTCATATCCGGGTGTTTACTTGCTGGCTTAATAAGCGCACTGCGCATGCTCAGAAGACTCCTGCGGTTCCGACCATGTGCAGAACGTGTCTAAACCGGCAAGTAAACAACTGGATATGAAGGCTGTGTGAATGGCAATAGAGCATGCGCGGGATCTCCAGGAGCTGGCGGTGATTTTGGTCATGTAAATCCATGGTATCACGACCACAGGTGCGTGATACCATAGAAAGCATGCAAATGCTCACGGGGCGATGCAACACCCAGGGAACTAGTCCCTCTCCTATTTACATAGGGAACATGTAAGTTATAAAACGTTTTTTATAAAATCATGTTACACAATATTACAACACAGGGATGGGTAGGAAGGGATTTCTAGGCCACACATCACCCTGCTTGTAGGTTAAAACACATATGGGACCTGACAGGTTCCCTTTAACTCTGGGAAATAATGTTGCTAATCTGTTAAGCCTGCTTTACACGTTGCAATTTTGCATACGATATCGTATGCTATTTGCAACGCCCCCATGGTATGTGCGGCACGTTCAATTTGTTGAATGTGCCGCACAAACGATTATCCCCCATCACACGTACTTACCCGTCCATAAGACCTCGATGTGGGCGTTGAACGTCCACTACCTGGAGTGGGAGGGACGTTCGGCGTCACATCGACGTCACGCGGCAGCCGGCCAATAGAAGCCGAGGGGCGGAGATGAGCGGGACGTAAACATCCCGCCCACCTTCTTCCTTCCACATTGCCGGCTGGAGACACGGGAGGCAGGTAAGATCTGTTCAATGTTCCCGGGGTGTCACACACTGCGATGTGTGCTGCCTCGGGAACATTGAACAACCCGACGTGCAATTCGTGAGGATTCAATGACGTGCATGCGATGAACGTTTTACCGTTCAATCGCAATTGCACGTACCTGTCACACACTGCAATGTACCTTACGATGCCGGATGTGCGTCACTTACGACGTGACCCCGCCGACACATCGTAAGATATATTGTAGAGTGTGAAGCGGGCTTTATAAACAAAGCTTATGTAGCATTTGATTGCTCAATATATGATACAGGGTGAAGAATAATATTCCTGCACACAAACAGAAATGGTATTAATTAGGATAATTCTCTTCAAAGAGAACAAATCAGCAGATTTTTCACATATAAATTACAGGCAGTGCCATACTGGCGCTACGATGGAGATTCATAGCATACCTTCAGCGATTCAATGCCTGCTTGCTGAAAAATCCTTTATTAAACCTTCAGAAATTACATAATTGGGTCAGTGGCTTGAGCATCGGGACAGGACTTTGTGGGCCAGGTCCTCTGGAATAATTCCTCCTCTTGGATTGCCTCCTCTTCTTTATTTAAATGGCCATTGCCATTACCGCTGTTAGCTGCATGTGCACATTCCTAGTGTGACAGTGTTTTCAATAAAATGTCGCCGGAATTGGCGCATACGTGTACCAAGATATCCGGTGACATTTTATTGAAGACACTGTAAAGACGAATATGAGCGGCTGTGGTGCATGTGCAGATTGATTTTTTTTCATCAGCACATGCGCCACTGCTCATAGTCATCTCCACAGTGTCCTCAGTAAAAGGGCGCCAGAGATCGTAGTACACCCATCTGCCAATCCAGCACCATTTTATTGACGAAAATGTCGCACTAGCATGGCGCATGTATCGTTAACACTGGTAATGGCATTTGCAAAGCAGAATTTAAATAAAGAAGAGGAGGTGAGCCAGGAGGAGGAATCATTCCAGAGGACCTGGCCCGCAAAGTCCCTCCCCGATACTCACGCAACTGAATCAATGACGTCATTTCTGAAGGTTTGATAAAGGATTTTTCAGCAATCAAGCATCCAATCTCTAAACTTAAGGTATGCTTTGAATCAGCATTGTAGCACCAGTATGGCACTGCCTGTACCTTATATGTGAAAAACCTGCTGGTTGGTTCCCTTTAAGTGTTGGACGTAGACTTGACCTGTAGGTGGCACTAGGGAGACAGTATTTTTCTATCCACTACCCAACCACTGCAAACCCTAAAGACACAAGTCAGCAGTGCCAAATGGTTGCTCGTTGCACTGCTGATTGGTCAATATGGGGAGAGAGGTCACCACATATGTACATTTGCATATGTCGAGTGCTTTATTTTTTCCTTGTACTGGCATTATAGAGGTGAATTATATGGTTTATATTGTGCTATCTAGTGTCATAAGGGCATTTTACCAATATCATGTTGAAAATGTGGTGGTGTATACTGGTGAAAAAAGAACAGAGGAGGATACTGTTTCTTCATTCACAATGATCATTGATCTTAAAAATGTTTTTGAAGTAGCAGAACAATAAAGAGGGAGCAAACGTGATACATTTACATACCGTATCATGTATCCCAATAGGCCTACAACATGTCATATCACATAACAATTCAGGATGAGTATCAGTATACGAGCCGTCAACGTGACAGGTCATAACTGGACCTGAATAAAAACAACTAACTAAATGTATCGCTCAACCAGCTAAACCAGTCATCAGTTTCTGGTAGAAGAAGCACATCCATCACATCACAACAACTCAATGTGTAAATGTAACAATTCCGTGTAGAAAAATATATCAATGGCTAATAAAATCTCACACTTCATGCAATTGTTTCCAGCACACAATCCGCTACTTACATACATCTTGTTGAAGCATCCGGGAGGTATGAGAGCAGATTGATAAATAACGCAGGCAAAAGGAAATATTCATCATGACAAATAGTGAAAAATTAAAGATTCCAAGCTGGATTAATTACGCTCCGGTAAGATGGATAGCCCCTCTCACAATTAATGGGAACATACACTTTTGTCTAAGTTTTACATCTACCTGTGATGAATGCCCTAGCTCTGACAAAATGCATCATACTAACATCTGAACTAACAGAACATTAATAGATTGACATATGAGAGTGGAGGAAAGCCTTTAATCATACACACTGTATTACTCCCAATTTTGCTTTCCCACATACATCAAACAAAAAGGGAAAGTCAAAGGAAAACTCCACAATCAGTATAAAGCGTGATGGGAAAGAACGGCTTGTAATGCAGAATTGTACCAACTGTGCCTGGGACCAGTGCTGGACGGATCAGTATTACTGGTCTGTCTGATGCCACTGGTCGTCATAAGGATGAATATTTGTCCCTGGACTAAACATTTTTCATAGGAAATGTCATGTGCACAGAATTTGGTTGGAGATACAAGTGCATCTCAATAAATTAGAATATCCTCAAAAAGTTAATTTATTTCAGTAATTCATTACAAAAAGGGAAACACATATATTATATAGAGTCATTATACACAGAGGGATCTATTCCTATATATTATATAGAGTCATTACACACAGAGAGATCTATTCCTATATATTATATAGAGTCATTACACACAGAGGGATCTATTCCTATATATTATATAGAGTCATTACACACAGAGGGATCTCTTCCTATATATTATATAGAGTCATTACACACAGAGGGATCTCTTCCTATATATTATATAGAGTCATTACACACAGAGAGATCTATTCCTATATATTATATAGAGTCATTACACACAGAGGGATCTATTCCTATATATTATATAGAGTCATTACACACAGAGGGATCTCTTCCTATATATTATATAGAGTCATTACACACAGAGGGATCTATTCCTATATATTATATAGAGTCATTACACACAGAGGGATCTCTTCCTATATATTATATAGAGTCATTACACACAGAGGGATCTCTTCCTATATATTATATAGAGTCATTACACACAGAGGGATCTCTTCCTATATATTATATAGAGTCATTACACACAGAGGGATCTATTTCTATATATTATATAGCGTCATTACACACAGAGGGATCTATTCCTATATATTATATAGAGTCATTACACACAGAGGGATCTCTTCCTATATATTATATAGAGTCATTACACACAGAGGGATCTCTTCCTATATATTATATAGAGTCATTACACACAGAGGAATCTATTTCTATATATTATATAGAGTCATTACACACAGTGATCTATTCCTATATATTATATAGAGCCATTACACACAGAGGGATCTATTCCTATATATTATATAGAGTCATTACACACAGAGGGATCTATTCCTATATATTATATAGAGTCATTACACACATAGGGATCTATTTCATGTGTATATTTCGGTTAATGGTGATGATTATGGCTTACAGCCAATGAAAATCCAAAAGTCATTATCCCAGAAAATTAGAATATAATATAAGATCAACTGAAAAAATTATGTTATACTAAGAAATGTTGGCGCCTACTGAAAAGTCTGTACAGTAAATGCCTCAATACTTGGTCGGGGCTCCTTTTGCATGAATTACTGCATTAATGTGGCGTGGCATGGAGGCGATCAGCCTGTGGCACTGCTGTGGTGTTATGGAAGCCCGGGTTGCTTTGTTAGCAGCCTTCAGCTCATCTGCATTGTTGGGTCTGGTGTCTCTCATAGATTCTCTATGGGGTTTAGGTCAGGCGACTTTGCTGGCCAATCAATTACAGTGATATTGTGGTTATTAAACCAGGTATTGGTAGTTTTGGCAGTGTGGACAGGTGCCACGTACAGCTGGAAAATGAAATTTATATCTCCAAAAAGCTTGTCGGCAGAGGGAAGCTTGAAGTGCTATAAAATTTCCCGGTAGACGGCTGCACTGATTTTGGTCTTGATAAAACACAGTGGAGCTACACCAGCAGATGACATGGCTCCCCAAACCATCACTGATTGTGGAGACTTCACACTAGACCTCAGCAGCTTGGATTGTGGCCTCTCCACTCTTCCTCCAGATTCTGGGACCGCGATTTCCAAATGAAATGCAAAATTTACTTTAATCTGAAAACACCATCTTTGACCACTGAGCAACAGTCCAGTTCTTTTTCGCTTTGACCCAGGTAAGACGCTTCTGGCGTTGTCTATCGGTCATGAGTGGCTGACACAAGGAATGTGACACTTGTAGCCCATGTCTTGGATACGTCTGTGTGTGGTGGCTCTTGAAGCACTGACTCCAGCAGCGTCCACTCCTTGTGAATCTCCCACAAATTTTTGAATTGCCTGTTCTTAATCCTATCAAGTCTGTGGTTATCCCGGATGCTTGTGCACCTTTATCTACCACACTTTTTCTTTCTACTCATCTTTCCATTAATATGTTTGGATACAGCGCTCTGTGAACAGTCAGCTTTTTTAGTAAAGAGCTTGTGTGACTTACTCTCCTTATGGAGTGTGTTAATGACTGTCTTCTGGACATCTGTCAAATCAGCAGTCTTCCCAATGATTGTTTAGCCTACTGAACCAGACTAAAGGACCATTTAAATGCTTAGGAAATCTTTGCATGGATTTTGTGGTAATGATTCTAATTTTCTCAGATAACAACTTTTGAGCTTTTATTGGCTGTAAGCCATAATCCTCAATATTAACAGAAATAGATACTTGAAATAGATCCCTCTGTGTGTAATGACTCCATATAATATATATGTTTGCCTTTTTGCACTGCATTACTGAAATAAATTAACTTTTTGAGGATATTCTAATTTACTGAGATGCACTTATAGAAGATTATATTAGCTGCCTGTAGCACAGACGTGCATGATGGCAGCTGCACTGAAACTTCATGAAATGCTTACAAATCTCTGATTCATTTGGTTTATGCTTAATATTACAATAGCTACAAAAAGACAACTTTAGTTACGTGCTCGTTTTGTAATGAAATTCTATTTCATAAATCAATGATAAACATCAAAAGAAGTAACTTTGTGATATATATTATCAGAGAAATCTACTTTCTTCTCTTGCACTGATCTTTCACTCTTAATTCATGGGTAAATTCTGTATTTAGCGTAGACAGATTTACCAATTATGGAGCTATGACATGGACTGCACATCCAAAATGTATACATTGATCTGATGCCACTAGACGAAAATGTACAAAACTGAGGTTCTTACTTTAACATTCTGATCAGACTGCATATAGCTAAGTGCACATGTTGAGTATTTGGTTGCATACATTTCTGCATCTCTTGGCAGGAAAAACGCAGAGCAAAAATGAGCGTTTTTGCTGCATTTTTTATGCATTTTTGCATGTTTTTTTTTTCATTGATTTCAATGGTGAAAAACGCAGGGGGAAACGCTGAAAGAATTGACATGCTGCAGATTATTTTCTGCACCAAGTGTGCAAGGAAAAAAAAACTCAACATGTGCACAACACTTTAGGCCGGTTTCACACATCCGGCTTTTCGCCGGTTTGCCGGATCCGGCGCTCTCCCGTACAGACAATACAGTACAGTGACAGCGCTGTAACTTCCGGGTCACATGCGCCGGTCACATGACAGCATGTGACCGGCGCTTGTTGCGCTGTCACTGTACTGTAGTCCCTATATGGGAGAGCGCCGGATCCGGCAAAACGGCGAAAAGCCGGATGTGTGAAACCGGCCTTAGCTTTCTCATTGACTTTGCTGTCATAGAATAAAACTGCCCTTAAAATGTGATAAAAAAGACACTGTATGCACACAGCCTAAAGTCCACTGCCACGTCACAGTGAACATCTCAGTGTGTTGCTAATTTCTAACCTAAAATCTGCGGCGCCATGTGGTGACCAACACGGAAAAGACAGTGCACCAGCAGTCTTCCTCCAGAGGTGGTCGCCATATGGTGCTGCTCCTATAGAGATAGGAATTAGGGAGCCACTGAGAGGTTCATCATGATGTGGTAGTGGGCCTAAAGGGGGCTTTACACGCTACGACATCGCTAATGCGAACTCGTTGGGGTCACGGAATTGGTGACGCACATCCGGCCGCTTTAGCGATATCGTTGCATGTGACACCGATGAGCGATTTTGCATTGTTGCAAAAACGTGCAAAATCGCTCATCGGTGACATGGGGGTCCATTCTCAAAAATCGTTACTGCAGCAGTAACAAGGTTGTTCCTCGTTTCTGAGGCAGCACACATCGCTATGTGTGACACCGCAGGAACGAGGAAGCTCTCCTTACCTGCCTCCCGGCCGCTATGCGGAAGGAAGGGGGTGGGCGGGATGTTACGTCCCACTCAGCTCCGCCCCTCCGCTGCTATTGGACGGACGCTAAGTGACGTCGCTGTGACTCCGCATGGACCGCCCCCTTCGAAAGGAGGTGGTTCGCCGGTCACAGCGACGTCGCCGGGCAGGTAAATATGTGTGACGGGTCTGGGTGATGTTGTGCGGCACGGGCAGCGATTTGCCCGTGTCGCGCAACAGATGGGGGCGGGTACCCACACTAGCGATATCGGGACCGATATCGCAGTGTGTAAAGCCCGCTTTAGGCTAGGGCCCCACTTTGCGTTCACCTACCTGCAGTTCTAATCGCATGTTTTGGACTTAATTGATTTGACCAAAGTTGCCTTTTCCAGAATTTAAGCGCTAAAAACGCATGCGTATTTGCCGCGTTTTTGATGCATTTTCAGCACTTTTTACATACGTTTCCACCTGCTTTTTGCCAGATGCGTTTTGTAAATCTTGACACTGCCAAATAAAGTTTAAACAGTCAAAAATAATGTAAAAAGAGAAAAAAAAGGATTAAATACATAATTTCAGAAATTATAAAGAAAATAGAAATATATAATGAAATTATAGTGGTAATATAGTATTTATTAGAAAAATAGCGATAAATTATACATTTTCTTTAATTTAATTGTCGGATTATGTGTGTGTGAAAAGGGACATATGAAATCATTAAATTAATGTGCAAAAAGCATGCGTTTTGTAAGTCCAAAACGCATGTTTTCTGCACAGAAAAAGCAGGTAAAACGCAGGAATTTGTAGGAATCCTGGTTTTTGCCATTTCTCATTGACTCCAATGTTAGCAAAACGCACCCAAAATGGCAAAAACAACTGACAAGGTGCTTCTTTGAACGCATGGTTTTTGCCATAAAATATGCAAATTAAATGCAGCGTTTTAAAATGCAAAGTGGGGTCTGGAAATCACATTTATTCATTGAATATCATGGAAACGCAAAACGCAGGCCATTTGGCATGAAAAAGGTGCTTCTCAAAACGCTGCAGAAACGCAGGTAAAAACGCAAAGTGGGGCCCTAGCCTTATACAGTCTGACCCGAATGTTAAACTAAGAGCCTCATGTTCAGTTTGGTAAATTTTTGCCTAGTGGTATCAGATCAATGTATAATTTTTTGATGCGCAGTCCATGTCTATTTCTACAGTCATAGTTTACCCATTACTGAGAGGAGGCAGAGGAGCTAGAGTCCGACACAGATATTCTCTTGAAACGACAGTTACAGTTTTCCATAGAAGTGTATGTGAAAGTCTGTATTCAATGAAAACAAATTTTATCCATGATGTATACATTTTATCCATGATGTATAAATTTTATCCATGATGTATACATTTTATCCATGATGTATACATTTTATCCATGATGTATACATTTTATCCATGATGTATAAATTTTATCCATGATGTATACATTTTATCCATGATGTATACATTTTATCCATGATGTATACATTTTATCCATGATGTATACATTTTATCCATGATGTATACATTTTATCCATGATGTATAAATTTTATCCATGATGTATACATTTTATCCATGATGTATACATTTTATCCATGATGTATAAATTTTATCCATGATGTATACATTTTATCCATTATGTATACATTTTATCCATGATGTATACATTTTATCCATGATGTATACATTTTATCCATGATGTATAAATTTTATCCATGATGTATACATTTTATCCATGATGTATACATTTTATCCATGATGTATACATTTTATCCATGATGTATAAATTTTATCCATGATGTATACATTTTATCCATGATGTATAAATTTTATCCATGATGTATACATTTTATTCATGATGTATACATTTTATCCATGATGTATACATTTTATCCATGATGTATACATTTTATCCATGATGTATACATTTTATCCATGATGTATAAATTTTATCCATGATGTATACTGTATACATTTTATCCATGATGTATACATTTTATCCATGATGTATACATTTTATCCATGATTTGAGAATTTTGAAAAAATAAGATTAGACCATCAGGGAAAAGAAGCAAATTTCTCTAATAAGATTCATTACAAAGTTTCTTATTTCAAGGTTTACTATTAATTTATGAATAAATAAAATGATTGTTACACTTTAAAGGAAGGTTCCGGCCAATGCATAATTTTATATTTATAAAAGTTCTATAACATTTCACTAGTAGCCTTAAGAATTGTAAATTATAAATTTAACAACATATTATTTTTTAATGATAATGTATCCAATGATGCACCATTTCCATCAAGTTTTAAAATTGTTTCTACCATCTGTGGATTCTGATTGTGTGCACCTAACTTAAAGGGGATCTGTCAGTAAGATCAACCACCACTCCAAACTGCATATCTGTTACTTAGTAATTAATCAGAAAATCAGTGAGTAGTTTTTTTTTCCCCCATATATTTGTAAATGAGTCTTTAAGTGCTCTGGGTGTGAAAGAGCACTTACCAAACCACTGCTTTCCAAGGTTGTTTTCCCACCCTTCAACAGCCTTTTTATCTTGGTGCTGCCGAGGACACAACTAGGAAGGCAAAAACTTGTTCAGTGCTTTGTCGCTATCAAAGCACCTAACGCATCAATGTGTATAATATTCCTGTTTTGTGACATTGCTGTATGTATTAATTCTGTAATGTGACGTCACTAAGTTTATTAATATCTCTGTAATGTGATCTCATTTTATTTATTATTCTTACACTATGACATCACTGTATTTATTATTTCACTACTGTGACATCACTGAATTTATCATTCCTACAATATGACATCACTGTACTTATTATTCCTACAATATGACATCACTGTATTTATTCTTCTTACACTATGACATCACTGTATTTATAATTCCTACAATATGACGTCACTGGATTCATTATTTCACCACTGTGACATCACTGTATTTATTATTCTTACACTGATATCACTGTATTTATTATTCTTACACTGACATCACTGTACTTATTATTCCTACACTATGACATCACTGTATTTATAATTCCTACAATATGACATCACTGTATTTATTATTTCACCACTGTGACATCACTGTATTTATTATTCTTACACTGATATCACTGTATTTATAATTCCTACAATATGACATCACTGTATTTATTATTTCACCACTATGACATCTCTGTATTGATTTTTCTCTCACTTTGGCATCATTATATTTATTATTCCAGTTGTATCATCACTGACTTTTACATCATTTTACTGTTAATTCCCTGTGTTTGTGTTATCTCTTTGGTCGGATATCATTCTGTGAAATAACTATAATCATTATTTCCTTGTAATGTCATCTGAATGCATTTCATTTCCAGGAAGTAATAAATAAATAATTAAATAAATACATGATAAATGCATAATCAATTCATTTTCATACCCGAGATGGTCCAACCTCTGATACTTAAACAGATATTAGTACTAGTTTTTGGCCCGGGCGCTTTACAACTGCAGCCCTATCTTTGCTGTAAGTAATACTTAATTTTTAGAGGATATTTATTCCTCTTTTTGTTGCTATTTTTATATTTTGTGTAGGGACGAGCATGAGGTTCCCGTGACGAGGGTTGTAGGCTTCCGTATTCTGGCCATAATACCAACTAAAACCTCATATTTTTTTTTGTACAGGATACAGCCAGGCCCCTTTCTGTTAGGCCTTGCATATTAGAGTTTCTATCCCTGCATGATACACAGGTGGGGTACGGCTTGGCAGCCCGCCTGATCTAATAGTATGGGGGCTTGTGACTGTATATCTACATGTGTGAACAGCGCTCTGTGCAAGCCATCAGTGTGCAGTTTTATCATCCAGCAATCGCCCCCTCCATTTTTTGGAAGTGTGTGTGTGATTTGCTCCTCCTGCACCTGTGATGCCTCCACTTAGTGGGGTCTTAGCTGTATCCTGCTGGAGTACTAGTTTTTGGCCTGGGCGCTTTACAAATGCAGCCCTATCTTTGCTGTAAGTAGATATAAGCTATAAATTGCATATAAATTTGGGGGATTTTGCATTGTTGCCTACAAAATTAAAGCGAAGTCTTTGACAAACACAGCAATCTGACTTTTACTATAGTTTTCCTTTTTTATATGAGCCATAAGATTAATTTCACATCTTGAATAATATTACTATACATAGTGCCGTGTGCTATAAGGACAATGTGAGGATAATGTATCAATACTGACATTTGTAGGCAGAGGTTTGTTTTGTACATTTGCTAAATGTCTCATTTAATAAATGTCTTGCAAATAAAACTCAGAGGGAAGTCAGCAAGACATGACTTGGCTGTCAGATGTGATTATCAGTGTTTGGTAGGAAGAACAAAAGTGATGAATTAGTGAGTTATTTTCTCTACCACAGCAGCAGATATATATATATATATATATATATATATATATATATATATATATATATACATATATATATGTATATATATATATATATATATATATATATATATATATATATATATATATATAAATTTTTTTATTTTTTTATTTTTTTTTAAATAAAAACTGCCAACTCAGAAAATAGGCATAAAATCAGCACAAAAATGTTCTGTTCATGCTTTGTTTCTGTAAAGCCTTTGCATAAATCTTACTCAATCTCAGGCTGATTATCTTATTTATACAGGCACTTGCTGACTTATCCCTCAGTAGAAAATATTAAGGGAATGATAAATTGGGAATATTGGAATTCAACATGTCCAAGCATTTGTTTGTTCAGGAGAAGACATACTACCGGTATCAGAAATGTCTGTCCGTTGTTTACTGTCATTTCCCTTACAGAATTCATGGTGCTATATAAATGAATAAATATTATTATTATTATTATGTGTACAGTGCATCATGATATTTATGGTGAAGGCAAGTGAAATAGCCGTGAGATGGACCAGTGCTCAGCCGGCAGTTATTTAAAAGGAATCTGTTGTGCCCCTTAAGCCCACCAATCCAGCAGCCCTGATACCTGTATGACCAAATTCTCTCCACAACCAGCCCTGTATAATGCTATTCATTAATATAAATGCTTTTAAAAAAAACCCAACTACTTATAAACCTTGCTGTTCCTATGCAAATTAAAGCCTTCACTAGTCGATGGTGAGTTGTTTCGCGGACTAGTTGGCCCTTTTTCCATGTTATCACGCCCATGTGGGTGTGCTAACATTATTTCTACGAGTCGGCGATGCCACCAAGTACTGGAAATCTTGCGCATGCTCGCGGCTCATTTTGGCTGCATCAGTGCGCCTCAGAAGCAGAGTTCCTGGCTTCCTTAGGCTCACTGCACATGACCAGAAGTTCAGAGGATGGCTCACATACATGTTATCTGAACTTCCGGTCATGCGCAGTGCACCTAATGAAGCGGGGAAGTGTACACCCTGCTTTTGAGGCTCATTGACATGGCCGAAATGAACCGTGTGTATGCGCGAGATTTCCTGGAGCTGTGGCACCAGCTCGCACAAATCATGATATCACGCCCACAGGAGCGTGATAACATGGAAAGAGGGCCGACTAGTCTGGGGAACTAATGCCCCTTTGACTAGTTACAGGCCTAATTAGCATAAGGACAGCGAAATTTATATGTTTATTTTTTAAACATTCATATTAGTGAATAGTGTTATACAGGGCTGGTTATGGAGGGAATTAGGGCATACAGGTATCAATGCTGCTTGGTTGGAGGGCATGGGGGACCTGAGAGGTTCCCTTTTATGTGTTTGGCTAGCTTTAGAGTTTCATATTACTACACCATAGCTGCCAAGAATCCCAAATTTGACAGGACTTTCATGATGTATTAGACAAAATCTTAGCAAATTTAGGGCTGAATGATGGCAGGGTATATGTAATCCTTATCTCTTCCGCTTCCGCCTAGGTTGGAACTTAAAGAGGACCACCACCTGGATTTTCCTCTATAAGCTAAAGCCAGTACTATACTGGTGCTATCATGCTGATTCTATACATACCTTTAGTTGTGAGATCGGATGTATACTTTCTGAAATACAGACAAGTAAAGTTTGTGAAATGCGCTGTTATTAGATAATAGGTGCTGCAGAATATGTAATAGGTGGGTTGGGTTTTGTTAGTTATTCACGCCTGTTTGCCTGCCTGTCCTTCCTCCCCCTGTCTCTGTTATTACAGGAGGAAGAAGGAGGGAGAAATGACAGGGGGAGGAAGGACAGGCAGGTAGACAGGGGTGAATAACTAGCAAAACCCAACCCACCTATTAGATATTCTGCAGCACCTAACAATCAAATAACAGTGCATTTCACATACTTTACTTGCCTGTATTTCAGAAACTATACATCCGATCTCACAACTAAAGGTATGTATAGAATCAGCATGATAGCGCCAGTATAGCACTGGCTTTAGATTATATAGGACAATCCTGGTGGTTGGTCCTCTTTAAACCTTTCAATGCAAACTACGCTAATCTTGGAGAGTCTAGTATTCAAGCTGCAAATAAAAAGATAGTTCTGTGCAGCTCCCTTTCGTTGTCTCTAGGAGATGGTAACTTTTGCTAGCAATGTAATGTCATACCTTACCTCATGAAATTTAATGATGTTAATAACCCAGGCACATAGACCCGCAGCGGCTGAGGACTTTGTGCGCACAAATTCAGGGTTAAACTCAGGATCTCTTAAATAGTCATCTTTTATAGCTTTCACCACCGCATCTGGAATATGCTCTTTGTCGAAATTAATCAGGTTCTGTAAAAATTCATCTACCTGTAAGGAAATGAAATGTTGGAGGTAACACTCATGTAACTGGGAAAGCAAAGTGTCTTTACTTTTAATGGAAAGTGGTCATGAAAAAATAACAATAACAATATAAAGTGTTCTGGGAGACAAACGTGTCCATGAATTATACAGACATCACTCTGTTTTTTCCTGCAGATAATGGAAACCTGCAAATTCTATACAATAAGAGCAAAAATCACAACATAAATTATAAAAATAATTTACTTTATTCATATACAAATACTATACAAACAATAAAAATATACAGAGATAAAAATCGAATGTGCACACCCCGATATGGGCAACGTCATCACCATGTATGATGTGAGAGTAAGGCTATGTTCGCACGTTGCGTTTTTTCCCGCGTTTCTGCAGCGTTTTTAGCAGCAGCGTTTTTGCGCTAAAACGCATGCGTTTTTGTTTTCCAGCAAAGTCTATGGGAAAAGCAGAAATCCTGTCTGCACTTTGCTTTTTTTTCTGCTGCGTTTAATTTGCATATTTTGGGTCAAAAACCCTGCTGAAAAAGAAGCAGCATGTCAGTTGTTTTTGCCATTTCTGCAGCGTTTCCTTAACATTGGAGTCAATGAGAAATGGCAAAATGCATCCCAAAGCACAATTCCTGCGTTTTTCATGCTTTTTACCTGCTTTTCCACTGCGTTTTTGGCTCCAAAAACGCATGCTTTTCTGGCCAAAAATTAATGGGTTGTAATGTTCCTTTACACACACACAATAACCGAAAATTTAAATGTTAAAAAATAATAAACTTTACCTATTTTTCTGTTATAATGTGCATAACTATTTTTTCATTAAAATTGATAATTTTCCATATAGTTTTATTAAAAGTTAATTTTATACTTTTTTTCTCTTTTTTTCATTCTTTTGACTATTTCAACTTTATTTCTCAGTGTCTTGATCTACAAAACGCATCTGCAGAAACGCAGGTGAAAACGCAGGTAAAAAGCGCTGAAAACGCACTAAAAACGCGGTAAATACGCATGCGTTTTTAGCGCTAAAAAATGGTCAAAAGCCATTTGGTCAAAAACCAAGGGAAGGAAAACGTGCAGAATAAACTGCAGGTACTCCGACGCAACGTGCGCACATAGCCTTAAAGGGGTTGTCTTATACTTGGACATCTTGGAACCTTTGTAAATGCCAAGTCCATTGAGTAAAATAATAAAAGCTTTCACTGATCTCCCGCTGGCACTCTTGGTACTGGCATGGCATTGTTACGTTGCCGGAGCTTTGCAGCCAATCAGTGATTCCTTATTGCCTGCGGTTCACCAACAATAATGGCTGCAGTCGGTCAGGAGGTACTGATTGTAACAGCTCCTTTGTGGGAGATGTGTATAAGCTTTTCTTATTTTACTCGGAAGGCTCCGGCAGTTAAGAAGGGGTTGTCAACTTGTCAAAGTAGTGGACAACCCCTTTAAAGGGAATCTATCACCAGGTGTTTGCTACCCCATCTGAGAGCAGCATGTAGAGACAGAGACCCTGATTCCAGCGATGTGTCACTTACTGGGCTGCTTAGTGTAGTTTTGATAAAATCACTGTTTGATTATCAGTAGATTATCATTACAGGACTACTTTGCGTGCTGCATGTGTGTCGCCCTGGGCAAGCCAGGGGTCACAGGTCACAACACCACCACACCCCACACCCCAGGTAGGCACACCTAAGCTGAACCACAAATCCTTGCTGCCTTCCTCCAGTAGTCTGATGATGCACACCAGGGGGTGGGCCAGGCGGTTGGCTCCGCCCACCAAGGAGCTCACAACTCTGGAGGCAGGAAGTGTCAGGCAGAGTAGCCCAGGCAGGGCTTGAGTAAACATCGAGATTAGCTCAGGGGGAGCTTGAGTGAGGAGCTAAGTAAACAGCGAAGTGGAAGTAAAGAAAGAGAAGTGGTAAAGGAGGAAAGCAAGTGAGGTGACAAGAAGAAAGGAAAGCCTGAGAGCCCAGCTTTGTGTAGGGCCAGAACAGCAAGGTCAGCAACGGCGGTGACTGTCCGGAGGGGGACCGTTTGGAAGTTCCTGGAAGGACCCCGTTGGCTGTGTGCCCGGTGGTCTGGAGCAGTGTTCCGAAAGACAGTCAGCACCAGGGCAGGGGCCTCTCGGACCCCGGCAAGGCTAGGAGTCGCCAAATTTGCCAAATCCGTCAGTGAAGGGGACGTAGATCCCCCAGCAACCAAGTCCCGATTGAAGGCAACAGCTCAACCAGTACAGGGGAGACACCGCCACCGCCAGGGCACCAGTTTCCCCAGGGCCAGCGCCTGCGGGCAAAGTGTAGTGCTCCTCCGGCCCAGCTTGAAGCCGGGGAGCGGGTTACCGGTGGGGACCCATCGCAACCATCCGTACATACAGGTGCAAGGAAGAGGGACATCACCGTCACCTACCGGGGAAGCAAAGCAGCCGTCTGTGGGACCGTCCTACCAGCCGTTTGGTTTACCGTACAAACTGTGTCCAAGTCTCAGGCTGAGTGAGTACCATAGTGCCGCAAGGCACAGCGCTGCCCCCGCGTCCCTGCGCCCACCAGGCCCTGCACCTCACAAGCCATCACCGGGCCCCGGGATCACCAACCCCTACCCACGGAGGGGCAACACAACACCTGGCTGCTCCCCATCACCATCCCCGGGATCCCCGCATTGAGCAGCGGTGGTGCTACACATCACCACAACCGTGGGTGGCGTCACGGACATTATCCCAACACCCCAAACAACCCCCCTTTCACTCACGGGCGAGGAGTGCCGCTCGAGGAAACCCCCGGGATCCGGCCTACGGCTCGAGCCACCACTGAGCTGCCGGACCCGAGCAGAAGGGGTGAGCGCGGTGTGCTGACACCCTCCTCCCCGCCCGCGACACATGTAGTCCAGCATATTTATGAGCTCTGTATAACTGCTAGAAAACATTGATTTTATCAAAATGGCAGCAAACAGCTCAGTAAGTGACACATGGCTGGAAGCAGGGTCTCTGTCTCTATATTATGTTGCTCTCAGATGAGTTGGCAAAAACCTGGTGACAGAGTCCCTTTAATGTGGCCTAGATATAATATGCATAATAAGTCAGACTACACATTACAATGTACAGCATGTCTTGAGGTCTTAAGGAATAAGGACCTATCATGTAGGCAACACAGACTTGTAATAACTCCAGACATATGAAAAATATATTAGTACCGTAGTAGTACAAAAATACAAGACCTCACAAGATGAGTAAAAAAGTAGTTGAACAAGCCTAAAAGTAACCCCACTGGAGAGGAAGCAGGAGAAGACATACCTAACCACCGAATACTCAGGCCACCTTGTGTTTTGTGAATCCTTCTTTTTGGGGTTTTGTTGATCTATTCCTATCTATTTCCTTCGGCGATAACAGCTAATTATTGGGGCCCAGTAGGACCCTTCATAATCAGCTTGTACACAATGGCCTCCTTCTACACATTAGGCAATGTCTAAACCAGATAACCATTTGTCATAAGGCTTTTTATCTTTTTAAAGGGAACCTGTCAGGCGACCCATGCTGCCAAAACCGCAGGCAGGATAGATCGGAACCTGGCTGCACATATGTTATATATGGACAGCCATATATATTAATATCTGAAACGCTCAGGTGCTTCAGAGAACATATACTTTGAAGATCTGGCTGGGGAAGATAGGAAGAAAGGAGATTAGTCCAGCACCACCATAGGCCAGCTCCACAAAGCGCTTCTAGAGGTCAGTAACGGGTACCTCCCTATGTTCACACGTGGAAGAGACCTGTCAATCACCGGCAATGGCGCTGGGAAGAGCCGGCCTAGGGCAGTGGTGGACTAGTCTCATCTCTGGCTATGGTCCCTGGCTGGATGTTCAAAACATATTTCCTCTAAAATGCCTGAGGGTGGGGGACTGATAGGACTAATGGTGGGGAGTATGTTTTTTTTACTTTAGCAGTGGGGGGCAGTATAACTTCTTCTCTAGGTATAGTGTAAATTCTCCAACAGACCATAGATTTTCTATCCTATAGATTTTCCATTCCATTATATCCTATGTGTACTAGACTTTTTCTTTTAAAGGGAATCTGTCACCAGGTTTTTGCTCCCCCATCCAAGAGCAGCATAATATACAGACAGAGACCCCAATTCCAATGATGTGTCACTTACTGAGCTGTTTGCTGTCATTTTAATAAAATCATTGTTTCCAATGCTGCAGATCTAGCAGTTTTTTGAATGGGAAGCTCTATAACCCCGCCCACAGAAATGATTGGCAGGTTTTGCCCATATACACTGTACACAGAAAGTTGCTAATCAGTGGTGCGGGTGGAGTTATACTCAGCTCATGAATATGCTGGACTACCTGGAAGCATGCCAAGTAATCCTCTAATGATAATCTCCTGCTGATTAAACAGTGATTTTATCAAAACTGCACTGAGCAGCCCAGTAAATGACATATTACTGGAATCAGGATCGATGTCTGACAAGAAATAGCACAATACATGCGGCACCACCCGGCTGCTGTGGGTTTCACTCACTGCGATCCTGACTGTTCTGCAGGACTTGCTCAATGAGACTGGAGGAGCACTACTTGTCAAAATCCAGTGATAGGTGAAACGGTAATCCAAGAATAGAAAAGAATAGAGGCACACTTCAATCGTGAAAGTTTTCTTCTTTTAATAATCCAGGTATGTGAAAACAACAACCATGATAATCGTGGAACCAGGGGGAAAGGGTACAAATAGGAGCACTGAGCCGGACGATGGCCGTTTCATGCCGATCGGTGCTTCTACGAATCCACAGTTTCACATACCTGGATTATTAAAAGAAGAAAACTTTCACAATTGAAGTGTGCCGATGTTCTATTGTATTCCTGGAATCAGGATCTCTGTCTCTACATTATGCTGCTTTCAGATTTAGTTGGCAAAAACCTACTGACAGATTCCCTTTAAGAAGCTTTTTTTTTTTTACTATATGGACATGATTTACACCTTTTGGCCAGTTAGGGGTGCTTTACATGCTGCGACATCGCTAGCTTTTGCTGGCGATGTCAAGCGCGATAGTACCCGCCCCCATCGTACGGCCGATATGTGGTGATCGCTGCCGTAGCAAACATTATCGCTACGTCAGCGTCACATGCACATACCTGCTCTGCGACGTCGCTGTGACCGGCGAACCGCCTCCTTTGTAAGGGGGCGGTTCGTTCAGCATCATAGCGACGTCACAGCAGCGTCACTTAACCGCCGCCCAATATAAAAGGAGGGGAGGAGATGAGCGGCCGGAACATCCCGGCCACCTCCTTCCTTCGTCATTCCTGCGGTGTCACACATAGCGATGTGTGCTGCCGCAGGAACGACAATCAACATTGTACCTGCAGCAGCACCGATATTATGGAAATGAACGACGTGTCAACGAGCAACGATTTTGCACATTTTTGTGCTCGTTGATCGTCGCTCATTTGTGTTACACGCTGCGATGTCGCTACCGGCGCCGGATGTGCGTCACTTACGACGTGACCCCGACGATATATCGGCAGCGATTTCTCAGCGTGTAAAGCACCCCTTAGGGGTACTTTGCACACTATGACAACGCAAGCCGATGCTTGCGATGCCGAGTGCGATAGCACCCGCCCCATCGCAGCAGCGATATCGTGTCATTGCTACCGTAGCGAACATTATCGCTACGGCAGCTTCACATGCACTTACCTGCCCTGCGACGTCGCTCTGGCCGGCGACCCGCCTCCTTCCTAAGGGGGCTGGTCGTGCGGCGTCACAGCGACGTCACACGGCAAGCGGCCAATAGGAGCGGAGCGGCGGAGATGAGCGGGACGTAAACATCCCGCCCACCTCCTTCCTTCCGCATAGCAGTCGGGACGCAGGTAGGAGATGTTCCTCACTCCTGCGGCTTCATACACAGCGATGTGTGCTGCTGCAGGAACGAGGAACAACATCGTACCATTGCTGCTGCTAAATTATGGAAATGTCAGACCCTACACCGATCATACGATAACGACGCTTTTGCGCTCGTTATTCGTATGTAAAAGGATTTACACACTACGGCATCGACTGCGACGCCGGATGTGCGTCACTTTCGATTTGACCCCACCGACATCGCAGCTGCGATGTCGTAGTGTGCAAAGTACCCCTTAGTCTTATTAAGGCCAAGAAAGTCCATCTGATAGGATTCATTACTTTCAAATGAACACTCATCTATAAAAGTATTATGCGAATATTAATACATCCCATAACAAATCTACCAGTTATCAATGTCAAGCACTTTCAATTTATTTTGGGGTGTGCCACGGATTGTGATATGGTCTACGACTGAGGTCATGGGGATTATTACGACTCGCTCCGGAAGGTGGGGTGGGCAATTTTATTATTTGATTGCTATGGTTTTCACTCTCAAAAAGTGTCATCTTAATATGTGTATGTGGGTTTATAAATAACTCCTCTGGGCTGATTTTTACCTTTCTTGGCTCATTTCTCATTTACATGCTTTAGTAAATCTGACCCTTAATGACATGCAGCATAACATGTAGACCAAGCGGGAAAACTGTCAAGAACAGTTTTAGTAAATTGGCCTTAAAAATGATAGATAAATAACAACTGAAATGACCTGACCTTTACTGCAGGTGCACTCATCACCTAATACACTGCACATCTCATGGATGGAGATAATTGTGCCATTAGATGAGGGTTGAAGAAGCATTTCTATCTTATGTACTTTCGCCATTATGGCTTCAGGGAACACTGTGCTGATTATCTGCTGCTTATCCACTCGCAATGTGATGAATGTCAGCACCGGAGCCTAAGAAAGGCTAAAGTAATGTACAGGATAATGGTCTACTGTACCACTGGTCTCTCTCCAAAGTGGCAAACAGCTCTCCCGCTCCGAGAAGAGTGTTCTGCTCTGATTTATTTTTTTTCTTTGCCACTTATTAATGTAGTTAACCCAAAATTGAAATAATTTATGACACTCGCAAAATGGGCTTTTTGTCAAACAAGTTAGTAAATGCCTACACTATAATTCCCAGTTGGTATTGTAGCCATATATTCTGGTCAGTGGGCATGTGTAACGCTTGTCACTACTTTACGGGATCGCACGAACAGAAGGGTAGTCTAGTAACAAGAGATCACGTATTATTATTATTATTATTATTTATTAGTATAGCGCCATTTATTCCATGGCATTATACAAGTGACAGAGGGTATACGCAGACTGGTATAGGAGGAGAGAAGACCCTGCCCGCGGGGGCTCACAGTCTACAGGGAATGGGTGATGGTACAATAGGTCAGGACAGAGCTGGTTGCGCAGTGGTGTACTGGACTGAGGGCTATTGTAGGTTGTAGGCTTGTTGGAAGAGGTGGGTCTTCAGGTTCCTCTTGAAGCTTTCCACGGTAGGGGAGAGTCTGATATGCTGAGGTAGAGCGTTCCAGATTTCGGGGGAGACATGGGAGAAATTTTGTACGCGATTGTGGGAAGAGGAGATAAGAGAGGAGTAGAGAAGGAGATCTTGTGAGGATCTGAGGTTGCATGCAGGTAGGTACCGGGAGACTAGGTCACAGATGTAAGGAGGAGACAGGTTGTGGATGGCTTTGTATGTCATGGTTAATGTTTTGAACTGTAGTCATTGGGCAATGGGAAGCCAGTGAAGGGATTGGCAGAATGGCGAGGCTGGGGAATAGCGGGGGGGAAAGGTGGATTAAGCGGGCTGCAGAGTTTAGGATAGATTGGATGGGTGCAAGAGTGTTGGAAGGGAGGCCAGAGAGCAGGAGGTTGCAGTTGTCAAGGCGGGAAATGATGAGGGCATGTACTAATATTTTTGCTGATTCTTGGTTAAGGAAAGCACGGATCCGGGAGATATTTTTGAGTTGTAGTCTGCATGAGGTGAAGAGGGGTTGGCTGTGTGGCTTGAAGGATAGAGCAAAGTCGAGGGTTACTCCAAGGCAACGAGCTTGTGAGACTGGGGAGAGTGAGCAGCCATCAAGTTTGATGGAAAGGCTTGTTGGAGGAGTTGAGTGAGGAGGCGGAAAGACAATGAATTCTGTTTTGTCCATGTTAAGCTTTAGGAATCACGCAGAGAAGAAGGATGAAATAGCAGACAAACATTGTGAAATTTTGGTTGTTAGAGAGGTAATGTCAGGTCCAGAGAGGTGATCTGTGTGTCATCTGCATAGAGATGATACTGAAAGACGTGGAACTCTATGAGCTATCCCAGGCCGAAGGTGTAGATGGAGAACAGCAGGGGTCCAAGAACTGAACCTTGGGGGACACCGACAGATAGGGGGCGAGATGAGGAAGTGATGTCAGAATGGGAGACGCTGAAAGTTTGGTCAGTTAGGTATGAGAAGATCCAAGATAGGGCCAAGTCTGTGATGCCCAGAGATGAGAGAATCTGTAGTAGGAGGGAGTGGTCTACTGTGTCGAAGGCAGAGGACAGGTCCAGGAGGAGGAGGACAGAGTAGTGTCGCTTGGCTTTGGAAGTTAGTAGGTCATTGGTGACTTTGGTTAGGGCAGTTTCACTAGAGTGATGCGGTCGGAAGCCAGATTGTAGCTGGTCAAAGAGGGAGCAGGAGGAGAGGTATGAGGATAATTCAAGATGGACATGCTGTTCCAGTAGTTTTGAGGCATAGGGGAGAAGGGATATGGGATGATAGTTTGACGCATAGGATGGCTCAAGGGAGGGCTTTTTGAGGATGGGTGTAATGGAGGCATTGTTTGGAGCATGAAGGGAATATACCACTTGTTAATGATAGGTTGAAGAGATGGGTTAGGGCTGGGATGAGGACTGCGGTGATGTTGGGGATGAGGTGCGACGGGAGCGGGTCAAGTGCACAGGTGGTTAGATGTGATCTTGAGAGTAGAGTGAAAAGATTGTCTTCTGTCATGGTGGAAAAGCTGGATTTGGAGGAAGAGGGCTGAGTAGCTATGATGAGGGGCTGTGGAGATCGTGGGCCAAAGCTTGCTCTGATGTTGTCAATCTTCTGCTTGAATAAAGAGGCAAAGTCTTCAGCTGAGATGAGAGGAGATGGAGGTGGTGCCGGGGGACAGAGGAGAGAATGGAAAGTGTTGAATAGTTTAGGGTTGTGAGAGAGGATATGAGGGATGAGAAGTAGGTTTGTTTTGCAGCAGTGAGTGTGGACTTGAAAGTAGTGAGGGACTCTCATGTATAACCATAAGTGGTAAACAGAGACGTAGTCAGGACACAATCCGAGGATCACAATACCAGAAGAGCACGTACTAGTAAAAAGGAGCAAGCAAAGGGGAGCAAGAAAAGACGTAGTCAGATAACGATACGGGGTCCAAGACAGGAATGCACAACAGGAATAGGGAGCGGGCAGAGGGACGTCCAATAACAGTCCGAGGTCAGAATACCGAGAAAAACAAACTGAGCTTTACTTACCCTCCAGCACTTTGTCTTAGCCACTGTCCTGGTCTTTGTTGTTTGGCTGCAGTGGTTTCATCACATCAACAACTCTACAGCCAATCGCTGGAGTCAGCCAGTATAGACTGCCACCCCCTGAGGAAGCTAATTTCCAGCGATACACATGGAGACATCTCTTCTGTGTCAGGGAATTGTTTAATTATACCCTGGCTTTGGTATTTACTTGATTGTTTTTGTTCCTTTTTGGCATCTCTTTCCATCTCATTTTGGCTTTTGATATGTAGATATGATGCTGTATTTTCTTTTATTATTCATGGTTTTCTAAGTACTATTGAGCAGGAGGTTATACAAGTCTACATACCTAGGTATTTTGGATTGTTATATACAATTATAAAATTGTCCTGTGAGTGGTTTCCATCCTCCACTTTTAAGTGCTGGGACATTTGTGCTTATTTTAATTGTTAATCAACTTCTTTGGTGTTATATATGTATTTCAATAAACATGTTAATTTTACATTTGCAATGCACTTTTTTGCACAGTTTGCTTTCTGTCTTAGTCATAGTCTGTATAGACTGCACAAACCGCTAAACTTCGTGATTGGCTGCAGTGCTTTTAATGTGATGCCACCACTGCAGCTAAGCAGAGACAAGTGCACCGGGAGAGACGCAGTACTGGACTTGGGGAAAGTAAGTAAAGCATAATTGTTTTGTTTTTTTTTACAAATAACTGAGCTAATGGGAAATGTCACGGCCGTCTCTCTGCTACTAGAGACTTGTGACAGGATCTAGGCCAGAGTCTCGAGACTCCTCACATTAAACATATTTCACTTTCCTTTGGTGCTGAAAGGTTTAATGTCACTTTAACTTTCCAGCAGTTTCTGACTCCTGGTCTCAGGTGCTTCCGGTTTGTGACCACTCCCCCTCTATATGGTCACATCTTCCAGCTATACCTCAAGGTGGAAGGAGCTGCTGGAGCCCTTGTTGTGTGAAGCTGCATAGGCTGTAGTCCTGATGTCTGACTGCAGCCTACACCGTTTTATCCTTTGTTGTTTCCCCTGTCTGTCGTTCCATCCCCTCTTGTATTAATACAGCGGTAAGACTAGCAATCCTCCCCTGCCAGCTCATTTGCCAAGGTCATTACAAGGTCTCTCATGGTTTCAGGTATCTTGGTCGGCAACAGGTGCGGGACCTGTATACAGACTGGCTAGGAGAGTAGGGTACAGCCACAGGTGAGTGCAGGAGGTGTCCTCTCATTCTCTTCCATAGCACCAGGGCCCACCATTATTAAAGTGTCCCTGGTGTAACCCTTATTTTTTATGGTGAAACCCCTGTTTGTTGTGTGTCTTGCCCCACGCTGGACATTCCCCAAGTTTGTGTGTGACAGGAAAAGGCTTCTTGAAATAGGAAAGTGTTATTAAATATTTCTTAACCGTCATGTGCCTATCAATATGCCCTTACTGAGACCAGGCTGGGCCTTTCAAAGGATTGCTGACATTTAATACTACACTTCTTCTGCAAATGAAATGACTTGCAATCCTGGAAAACAGCTCATTTACCAGAGGAAGTCTTGCCTGGCCAGACATTGCCAGGATCCGGATCCATAATGATCAACGGGACAGTGGTGGTATTTGGAGGGTGGTGAGACCACCACAAGTTACTAAAACCAGAAAAGTCTATAGACCTCCACTGCTATCAAGTGCTGTCAGAGAGGTAAAGTACAAACTTCTCCGTAGTGGACATCTGGTAAAGAAGTGTAGGAGTATGCCAAACAAAAGACAAGGGCTAATTCTTACCTTGCTCATCAACACTTTTGCAGCTTTCCAGCTTCGGTCTCTAGGTATTTTGCCATTCGTTGATAAGAGTACAAGCACGGCAGCCGCCACATTGGTCACAGGTGCTGTCGGATTAGGAAATGTTCGGAGTTCTGTGAGATTTAACTGTTGAAATAATGAGTTTAATTTGTTTTGTTGGAAAGAAAACAAAGATCTGAGAAACAAGAGATCTGGGGCTGAGTTATTACCCTGTTCAGTGTATTTAGAGCCGCATTCGCTGCTTGGAGAGCTGGTTCTGCCTTAGCCAAGTCATCTGCTGACTCTTGTTGCTGCTTTGTTATCTCTGCCTGGAGAGCAGCCACCTATTTAGACATAAACCCCATAAATACCAAAACAAAATCACACTCACAAATTGCTCACAAAAATCAACAAGGAGTGTAAAATCTAAAAGTGTACAAATGTGAAATACTTGTACATGTAGAGACTGCGTTTATATGATGGATTCTGATCAATGGTGTACCGGTATTCCCTGGGTCCACGGGTGGAAAATATCTCTGAGAGCCCATTATTAGGGATGATCGAATACCTCAAATATTCGGCAATGCCCATATTCGCCGAATAGGTCGCCGCTATTCGACTATTTGCAAATATTCGATGCGCAATGTAAGTCTATGGGAAACCCGAATAGTTAACGAACAGCAACTATTCGGGCTTCCCATAGACTTACATTGCGCATCGAATATTCGCATAGCGGCAACCTATTCGTTGGATATTCGCGAAGACGAATATTGCCGAATATTTGTGATATTCGATCATCCTTACTCATTAGCCATATGCAGATCCATTTAGCTGGCATCATTGTTGTTTCCAGAAGATATCGTCACTAAAGTCTAATTCGTCATCATTAAAGAGGTGGTTTACTCTGCAGTAGTGACCATATCGCTGTAAAACTGATAGGGAAGGCTTTTTCTAAATACCTTGTGTTGCCAATTCAGCCTCTGAGCGGTGCTATTGCGGTCCGCTCTTCCCCATCGTGTGACCCCCTGGCCCTGTTACCTCTGGGATCCGGAGATGTCACGTCAACTTCCAGTTGACCTGACATCACGGCGGCCGGCCCCAGTCTTCCTGAGTGACTGGGCTTTGGGCGGCGTTTCACCATTAGTCACAGCCCAGCATCACAGCCCAGCATCGCAGCCCAGCAACTCTCCTGCTTGTGGTACTCTGCAGTGAAGAAGAGAGCAAGAGATATGTTGGGCTGTGATGAACAGTGAAACACCATCCACAGCACAGTTACTCAGGAAGACTGGGGCCGGCCGCGGCAATGTCAGGTCAACTGGAAGTTGACCTGACATCACTGGATCCCAGAGGTCACAGAGCCTGGGGAAGTAACGTCATGGGGATGAACGGACCGTGATAGTGCCGCTCAGAGGCAGAATTGGCTGATCAAGGTATTTAGAAAAAGCTTTCCCTATCAGTTTTACAGAGATGTGGTCACGACTGCAGAGCAGTGAACCACCCCTTTAAGGTCCTGAATTCATCCATGAAAAGGTTTTTAAGTTTCTATACACATTAAAAGAATATCAAAATTAACAATAGATTTTAACGGCACAGTTTACCCATATGGCTAAAGTATATATGCGAGTGCCATGACTCTTCCCGGATGGTAGAAGTCAGGAAAAAAAAGCATCAGACATGTTGAATTACAACATGTCCGATCCTTTATTTACATGGAAAATTAGCCAAAAGATTGGTTCCAAAATTTGCTTCAATTAATTAATTAGTTTTGGTTTACCTTTTGGCGCTTGTTGTATTAGGACCCAGTCAATTTATGTGTCTGAATGTAAGTCCAGGGTTAGGTTAAAACCTTTGGCAAGACAAGTCCTGGGAAAGAATATTTCACTAATAGTACACGCTGCGACATCGCTAATGCGGAGTCGTTGGGGTCACGGAATTTGTGACGCACATCCGGCCGTATTAGCGATGTTGCTGCGTGTGACACCGATGAGCGATTTTGCATCGTTGCAAAATCGCTCATCGGTGACATGGGGGTCCATTCTCGATTATCGTTACTGCAGCAGTAACGATGTAGTTCGTCGCTCCTGCGGCAGCATACATCGCTATGTGTGACGCCGCAGGAACGAGGAACCTCTCCTTACCTGCCTCCCGGCCGCTATGAGGAACGAAGGAGGAGGGCGGGATGTTCCGGCCACTCATCTCCGCCCCTCCGCTTCTATTGGGCGGCCGCTCAGTGATGTCGCTGTGACGCCGCACGGACCGCCCCCTTAGAAAGGAGGCGGTTCGCCGGTCACAGCGACGTCGCCGGGCAGGTAAGTATGTGTGACGGGTCTGCGCGATGTTGTGCGGCACGGGCAGCGATTTGTCCGTGTCGCACAACAGATGGGGGCGGGTACCCACGCTAGCGATATCGGTACAGATATCGCAGCGTGTAAAGTAGCCTTAATTGCTAAGACTTACTACCATGAGTTATTGATTCTCTGGTGACTTCCTGATGTCTACATTGTGCCCCACATATTTGTGTTTCAAGTTATTATTATTATTATTATTAATTATAATAGTGCCATTTATTCCATGGCACTTTACAAGTGAAAAGGGTATACGTAAAAACTAGTACAACAATCATTAACAGAACAAAACAGACTGGTATAGGGGGGGATAGGACCCTGCCCGCGAGGGCTCTCAGTCTACAGAGGATAGGTGAGGATACAGTAGGTGAGGACAGAGCTGGTTGCACAGTCCTGTACTGGACTGAGGGTTATTGTAGGCTGTAGGCTTGTCGGAAGAGGTGGGTCTTCAGATTCCTCTTGAAGCTTTCCATGGTAGGAGTCTGATATGCTGCGATAGAGCGTTCCAGAGTATGGGGGAGGCACGGGAGAAATCTTGTTCCAAATAAATGAACCTGACTATGCAAATCTCATGCCACAAAAATATTGAAACTAGTATATAGCTTAGAAAAAGTAAATTTTGTGACAAGTAACTAGATTAATATTTGTGTACACCTCATTGTTAAATTTGCTTTGCAGCACCAGAGGCATTAGCGCCAAGCCCTCTAGGACCCCTGTCTCTCTATGTATGTATTGCATATATTATCACAAAGACAACGCTTAGCCAAACATTGAAATCTTCAAGTCTGAAATGAGCTTGAGGCATTTACAATATTTTTCATGGTTTTCGCTAACAGCTTATTCCCGAGAGATATGGTTTAATAGACAAGCTTAGTTAGACATACGTGAAGCATCCTGCTAAATTGAAGCCCTGAGGGTGCTATAAGCAGGAGTCCCTGAAGAGCAGTCTTGTTTGTAATGTGATTTGCCGGGAAATCTATCATCAGATTATTGCTTTATATCTACTACATGTTTATCTTTCGGAGCCAAATGTCACATCTGACAACATGACGTTGATCATTTCTGGCCTCCTTAGTGCCGTCAATTTACAATACGGCTCTTTTTTTCGTACCTATTCAATCATCACTATGAAAAACCTGTATGGCAGAATTTATATACTGCGGTTACGTCACACTTAAGTTTTCTTAAAGAGTTTAAAAATTCAAAACTTGTGTGCATTTTAGTCTCACACTGGCATCTACGGTTAAAAATTATAGTAGGTAGAATGCTCTCAATAGTTGATGTGTAGTAATGCTGTATAAGTCCGGATTCGCGCAGTTTCAAATGTACCCGAGTGCCAAGCCCAGGTCTGGAATTCTCAGGGAATTTCAGCTAATGATCCGGATCCGGCACTCGGGAAATAAAAAATAAATAAAGGAAAAATAAAGAAAATAAGAATGAAGTAAGTGCTTCATACTTACCTAGACTCCGGCACGGCTGTAACTGCTCCTGCGGCCATTCATTCTTCTTCCGGGGCTGCTCATTATTGCTCAGCCATATACACTGCTTTCCCTGCCCACCAGTAGTCCCGGCATCTGTGATTGGCTGCAGTCAGATGCAATCCCCAGCTTGTGTGATGGTGTCTGACTGCAACCAATCACAGGTGCTGTCTGCAGGTCACTATTGTAACAATTGTCGTAAGGTCTCCCATATTATGAAACCCAGATAAAGCATACGGCTACAGACTGCAGCACCCAGCTGGGCGCTTATCTTGGCTGTGTTTCACAATAGGAGTAGCCGCATATGGCAAGTTTTTTTTAATTATTTAAATAATTTAAAAAAACAGCGTGCGGTCCCCCAATTTTGATTCCGAGCTATAATAAATCCGGACAGCTAGGGACTGGTATTCTCAGGCTGAAGAGACCCATGGTTATAGGGACCCCCTAGCCTAAAAAATAGCAGCCTTCAGCCTCCCAGAATTGTCGCATCCATTAGATGTGACAAACCCAGCGCTTTACCCGGCACTTCCCGATTGCCCTGATGCAGTGGCAATCGGGGTAATAAGGGGTTACTAACAGCCCGCAACTGCCACTAAGCCCTAGATTAATGATGGGAGGCATCTATGAGAGCCCCCATTACTAATCTGTAAGTGTAAAAAAATAAACACAAACACCGAAAAAATCCTTTATTTGAAATAAAAGACAAAAAAACACCCTCTTTCACCACTTTATTAACCCCCAAGACACCCCTACAAATCCAACATAATCCACATAAGGCTAAGTTCACATTTCCGCTAAAATGTATCAGTCACAATCCGCTGCTCTTGTAAACAACGGAATCCGTTTAGCGGATTCTGTTGCTCCCATAGACTTGTATGAGCAGCGGATTGTGACTGATGATGCTGCGTTGCACCCTCCGCCCGACTGATCAGTCGTGGAACGACTGACCGCCGGGCGGGAGGAACGCAGCATGTAACGTTTTTTGAGCAGCGCGATCCGTCTGATTTCGCTGCGCATGCTCTCTGGCTCCCTGCACACGTCACCAGCTTTGGTTGGTTACCCGATATTTACCCTGGTTACGGTGCAAGGAGCCAGCGCTAAGCGGTGTAGGCCTGTAACCAAGGTAAATATCGGGTAACCAAGGTAAACATCGGGTGCTTTGCTACCCGATATTTAATCTGGTTACGTGTGCAGGGAGGCCGACACTTCCCCGCTCAGCCCCGCCCCCTCCCGCACTCCGCACATGTGTGTACACACACACACACACAGGTCCCCAGCCATGCAGACAAGCACTGCCATTGACACCCTCGTCTGGCCCCGCCCCTGCTCGGCTCCGCCCCCCGCACTCCGCATGTGCGCACACACACACACATACATACATACATACATACATACATAACACACACACACACTCACCTGTCCCCAGCCATGTAGACCGCACCACTGCCACTGACATCCTCAGCGCCTGGCCCCGCCCCCCGCTCGGCTCCGCCCCCTCCGCATTCAGCATGTGTATACACACACACACACACTCACCTGTCCTGCAGTCCCTGCGGCACTGACGTCCTCAGTGCCACGGCCCCGCTCGGCTCCGCCCCCCACACACAACGGAATCCGACAAAGAATTCTGTTCTTTGTCATCCGTTGTACAGCGTTGAACAGCGCATCAGTCACATGCGTCAAGCGACGCATGTGACTGATACAAAACAACGGAAATGTGAACTTAGCCTAAGATCTCACGACGATTTCAGCTCTGCTACATGTGAAGCTCACAGTGAGCACCATAGAGCAATGTTGTGTGCCGTGCATTCAGCGGTGACATCACTCAGTTGATTTGAAATCTCATCTGGAGGTTCCCACGTTACTCCACCTGTAACCACAACTGTTATTCTCACCAGCCTGAAAATAACAGCCCCTAGCTTTCAAGCTTTATCATGGCTGGGTATCAAAATTGGGGGGGACCGCACGTTGTTTTTTTTATTTAAAAAGAAAAAGCTGCATGCGGTTCCTCTTATTTTGATACACAGCCAAAATAAGTGCATGGCTGGGGGCTGCAACCTGTAGCTGTATGCGTTATCTGTGTTGAGTATTATAATATTGGGGGACCGTAAGTCAAATATTTTATTTATTTATTACATATTTTTTATTTATTTATTTATTTATTTGCCACTCAGGGTGACTGCAACCAATCACAGATGCCAGTGGGTGGGAAAAGCAGTGCATATGCAAGAAGGTAAATGAGCGGCTCAGGAAGTGAATGAGTGGCCTGGAAGCAGTTACAGCCACGCCGGAGCCTCAGTAAGTATGAAGCACTTGCTTCTATTCCCCTATCTCTTCTACAACCATTTTTAATCTCCGGAATTTGGTCCCAAAAGACTTATACAGGGATCGGTATCCAGCCAGAAAACCGGGATCAATCCTGGACCGAAGCTGGGTTTTTCATTTTTAACCCAGTTAAACCCGCCGTTCCTGGTTATCCAGAAAAAAAAGCACTGTGCGCATACAGCCTAACGTTTGCTATGTTACAGAATTGTAATGCATCTATCAAAATCGGATGCCATACTGTGTTATCTGATTTTTTTTCTCTAACTCATAGACTGGAATGGTGGAGTCTCGTCCAATTTCAGAGTAAGGCCAGTTTCACACATCCTTCTTTTTGCCAGTTTGGTGGATCCGGCGGGCTCCCGTACAGTGAATACAGTACAATGACAGCGCAACAAGCGCCGGTCACATGCTGTCATGTGACCGGCGCATGTGACCCGGAAGTAACAGCGCTGTCATTGTACTGTATTCACTGTACGGGAGCCCGCCGGATCCGCCAAACCGGCAAAAAGAAGGATGTGTGAAACTGGCCTTAGATCACAGTACGCTGCAATTTTTGGCACAAACAGATTCTGTCAGTGAAAAAGTTAGTTCTGTGAACTGGCCCATTGAATAACATTGGTCAGAGTGCTATGACATAAAAAAAATCTAATAACGCTTGTCCAATTTATATGGTGGTGTGAGCGAGCCCTTGACGTGGGAGCAAACAATGACGGTCATACGCCCATTATCACCCACAAGTACCAGCTGAACATTTACATTTATTTTGAGGTGTAGAGTTGCTTTAAAGGGAATGTGTTTTTGTTTTTAAACAAGTTAACGATGGACAGTTTTAACTAAGGTAGGATATTTTTATATTTTTCAGATTGTACATATTCACCTTTATTAGAGCACCTATCTGATAATGGGCAATTTTCCTGCTGAATCAAATCCCTAAAAATTTAAGATTTCGATTCTGGAGAAATCATTTCTTAGCGAAAGTCAAAGCAAATTCAGTTTGCCTCTAATTGATTCACTCATCTGAATGTGATACATGATAAACTGATAGTGGAGCTCTGGTGGAACATGACTAGAGATGAGCGAACCCAAGGTCCACCAACTTTTTAAAAGAAAAAACAGAGTTCAGGTTCGGAATTTGGAAGCTTTATCTATTCTGACCACTGTAGCGAGCATCATTGTGTTCGGGTACGCTCGGAGCTCAGCCCAGGCTTGCACTGGGGGTGATCAGATCTGGTGTGCAATCAAAAAAAAAAAAAAGGAAAGCCCTCGCCCACCCTTCCCTAGAAATATTCTGCTTATGGCTGGCTGTATATGGGTGGAGAGATTCGAAACGCCAATCAGTGACTTCCATTGGGGTTCGGGCCAACTCCGAGTGGAGGTATGCTTCCGAAGCAAACTTCCACTGGTGTGCTCATCTCTAAAAAAAGACACCCATATACTGGTGTACAGTACAGACCAAAAGTTTGGACACACCTTCTCATTCAAAGAGTTTTCTTTATTGTCATGACTCTGTATGTCATGTCAATAAAGAAAACTTGATTGATTTTTTTTTAGATGTCATGAAAATTGTAGATTCACTCTTGAAGCTCATCAAGAGAATGCCAAGAGTGTGCAAAGCAGTAATCAAAGCAAAAGGTGGCTACTGGCTACTTTGAAGAACCTAGAATATAAGACATATTTTCAGTTGTTTCACACTTTTTTGTTAAGTATTTCATTCCACATGTGTTAATTCATAGTTTTGATGCCTTCAATGTGAATCTACAATTTTCAGAGTCATGAAAATAAAGAAAACTCTTTGAATGAGAAGGTGTGTCCAAACTTTTGGTCTGTACTATATATTGTACCTTTTGTTCCTCATCGTCTGCAACAGATTTTTCTTGATTTAATTTTTCCGTCTGTTGTCCAATTTTGTCAATCAGGGCTTCAGTATCCGTGTTCCTCTGGTGAAGTTCTACCTCTTGTATGGCAAGTTTAGACTTTAAATCCTCCACCTGCAGGAATACGACAGAGACCTGATTAATTAAGTTTTAAGACAATATTTTCAATTATATTAAAATCAGTTAGCTTAAAGAATAAATGCTGCCGAGGGCTTCGTTGTGAACGTGTATAATTGCTTTGTGCCTCTGGAGGTTATGTAATTACGTCTCTCTATTTATCAAAATACTGGCTTGAAGGCAATAAAAATGAACTTGTTGGTTAATTATGTGCATAAATGCAGAAACATCTCTTTATTGTAATGATACCTTAAAAAAAAAAAATCTATTAACTTTCCAGCATTGGATATCTGACAATATATAATATCAGTATGCAAATCATAATTGTTTTCAAAAAGTGAAATTGTACAATGAATGGAAAGATAAAGAATCCCAAGAGTATAAAAACTTGTTAGGAAAGGTCATAGAAATGTATACAATTATTGTAATTAAAGGGGCTGTCTCACTTGGATGATACTTAGGACATAACAGGGCATATAAATTATCAGCGACTCTCACTCTAAAAACCAGAACTGGTCTGCCAAATAGATAATGTCGATTCAACAAACTTTGCATAAATCAAAAGTACAAGTGAATGTAAGAAATTTTGTAACATATCTTATTAAAAAAATGTGCTTCTTTCTCCACTTATGAGCCATTTCTTCATCTTCCTGTTATACAGAGATTTTTACAAACTTTACCGACTGTCATGACGGAACAGATCACTCTACCTGATAACGTTTGTAGTGTCTGTGATCAACGCAGGCAGACTTGGGCATCGACCTGCAGAGTGGAGGTTCATGAAGTTAAAGTCTGCTTGTCTGCTTGTTAGTCTATTTGATCACATGTTGTGGGGAGCCAATTATATCTTCTCCCTTCCTATATATACTGGCTAGTTCCTTCCTTCTATGCCAGCTATAGTTTATCTTAGCTGATCTGGTGAGGTATTGAGATCCAAACTATCTGGTGATTTTAGTACTTGTTGCTGAGTGTAATTGTGGTTGCCTTTTGTTGCTACCTTCCTGCTCTTGCGTTTCTCCTGAGTCTCTCATTGTCTACGCCTGTGTGTGTGCAGTGTTTCTCAGTTTTGGTTCTCCCTTGTCTGTCTTTATCTGTGTTTCAATCTCACTCCTCCTCCTTTCTTCCCTCGTGGGAGGCAGAAATCAGTTTAGTTCTGATCAGCATCATAGCCAGGCACGGGACTCAGGCATCTCCACCATCATAAGCAACTCTAAGGTTAAGGATTAGCTAGGGTCCACTAGTGTGAGGAGCCAATTACATCTTCTCCCTTCCTATATATACTTGCTAGTTCCTTCCTTCTATGCCAGCTATAGTTTATCTTAGCTGATCTGGTGAGGTGTTGTGATCCAAACTATCTGGTGATTTTAGTACTTGTTGCTGAGTGTAATTGTGGTTGCCTTTTGTTGCTACCTTCCTGCTCTTGCTTTTCTCCTGAGTCTCTCATTGTCTACGCCTGTGTGTGTGCGCAGTGTTTCTCAGTTTTGGTTCTCCCTTGTCTGTCTTTATCTGTGTTTCAATCTCACTCCTGTTCCTTCCTTCCCTCGTAGGAGGCAGAAATCAGTTCAGTTCTCGCCAGCATCATAGCCAGGCAAGGGACTCAGGCATCTCCACCATCATAAGCACCTCTGAGGTTAAGGATTAGCTAGGGTCCACTAGTGTGAGGAATAGGATAGTAGCCCCTGTCCCACATTATCCTACACTCACATCATGTTGTAAATCATCATTCAATTAAAAAATAGAAATCGGTCTTGCTCAACTCAAGAATGACTGCCTGCTCACTTAGCAGTCAGATTACAGCTGCCTTTTAAAATCTATATAAAATAAATTGGGTGGAAGGGACAGTAAAAATGAGAAATGGGCAGAAAAATAAACAGAGAGTGTCAGAAATTGTTTTATCTCAACCCTGGGCTGGATTCAGAACTACACTGCTCAGTACTGGTGAATAATGCTCTTCATGCTGCTGCTTTTGAAGATCTCCTACATGGAGGCACCAAAGCAGGAATCCATCATGTCTCTGTGTGCAGATAGTCTCCATGCACTTGCTCATCGACAACTTAAGGCTATGTGCACACGGTGCGTTTTTCTCGGCGTTTTTGGCCTCAAAACTGCATGACTTTGCTTCCCCAGCAAAGTCTATGAGTTTTCATTTTTGCTGTCCCCACACAGCGTTTTTTTTCAGCTGCGTTTTTGTGGTGACCACAAAAACGCAGCATGTCAATTATTCCCGCGTTTTTCACTGCGCTTTTCATCCATTGAGTTCAATGGGATGTTGAAAGACGCAATGAGAAACGCAAATAGCTGCGTTTTGGTGCGTTTTGGTGCGTTTCTAAGACCAAAAACGCAGCTATAAACGCAGGAGGTGGGTAGTAAAGTGACGTGTACAGGAAGAGGATTCCTTCTGTCAGTATACACAGAAGCGTGAATCCTCCCGGTACCGTCACCGTCGCTTCCACCTCCCGTCCTGGGCATGTATGCTGCCGTGCGGCGCCATGTCTGGGCGGGAGATGGAAGCGGCTGCGAAAACAAAAGTTAACAGTAGAAAAAAAAAAAAAGTTATACTCACCTGTCTGCAGGGTCCCGGTGCCATGCCCGCTCCCAGATCCTCTCACGGTATCGCCACCCCCGCTCCGGCTGTGTGCAGACGGCCGGGAAAGCTCCGACGGATGCAGGACCTGGCGATGGATCACCTGATGCAGTCACCTGACGCATCAGGTGATCGTAAGTATCGCGGTGACGCGGGCGCCCGGCCGGTATCAGCGGATGCGTCAGGAGACTTCATCCCTGATTACCGGCAGCTGCCCCATCGCTCCAGGAGCTGCCGGTAATCGGTAATCAGCACATAAGTGAGTATTATTATTTTTTATTTTTTTTTGCACCGATGCATCAGCTGATTGTATAATCGGCTTTTATACAATCAGCTGATGTGTGATGTGATTCAGGCACTTGATCCTGACACATCATCTGATCGCTTTGCCTTCCAGCAAACCGATCAGATGATATTGGATCCGGATTGGACGGCGCGGGACCCTAACCCAGGATTACTGCGGAGGGGGGTTTATTTCAATAAAGATGGAGTCACTAATTGTGTTGTGTTTTATTTCTAATAAAAATATTTTTCTGTGTTGTGTTTTTTTTTATCTTTACTAGAAATTCATGGTGGCCATGTCTAATATTGGCGTGACACCATGAATTTCGGGCTTAGGGCTAGCTGATAATATACAGCTAGCCCTAACCCCATTATTACCCGGCGAGCCACCCGTCACCAGGGCAGCCGGAAGAGTTGGATACAGCGCCAGAAGATGGCGCTTCTATGAAAGCGCCATTTTCTGGGGTGGCTGCGGGACTGCAATTCACAGTGGGGGTGCCCAGAAAGCATGGGCACCCTGCACTGTGGATTCCAATCCCCAGCTGCCTAGTTGTACCCGGCTGGACTCAAAAATTGGGCGAAGCCCACGTCATTTTTTTTTTAAATTATTTCATGAAATTCATGAAATAATTTAAAAAAAAAGGGCTTCCCTATATTTTTGGTTCCCAGCCGGGTACAAATAGGCAGCTGGGGGTTGGGGGCAGCCCGTACCTGCCTGCTGTACCCGGCTAGCATACAAAAATATGGCGAAGCCCACGTCATTTTTTTTTTTTGGGCGGGCAAAGAAATCCTGCATACAGTCCTGGAAGGAGGATGCTGAGCCTTGTAGTTCGACAGCTGCTGTCTGCTCTCCTGCATACACTATTGGATGGAGGATGCTGAGCCTTGTAGTTCGACAGCTGCTGTCTGCTCTCCTGCATACACTATTGGATCGAGGATGCTGAGCCTTGTAGTTCTGCAGCTGTCTGCTCTTCTGCATACACTAGTGGAGAATGAAGAACACATTGAAGAAGGAAATGACATCAGACCTTTTTTTTTTTTGTTCACTGATAAAAAACGCATAAGGACGCAGTGAGCAAAAACGCAGCAAAACGCGTGCGTTTTTTGCCGCGTTTTTTTCGACGCAGGTGCGTTTTTGTGCGTTTTTAGCAGCCAAAAACGCACAAAAACGCAGCGTCAAAAAGACGCAGTGTGTGCACATAGCCTAAAGAGAACCTGTCAAGTCCCTTATGCCATCCAAGCCAGCAGCATTCACATTTGCACATCAAAATTCCCTTCCTAACCAGCCCTATATAACATTCTTCTCTAAAATTAATGTGTTAAAAGCATTTATTACCTCCATTTTTCGTATGCAAATTAGGGCATTGACGAGTCAATGGGGTGTTCGTCACACGCCCACGGGGTCAGGGTTTACTCGTCACTGGGCTGCGGTGCTTCTCTTGGGATGCCGCGGTGGCCTTGCCCAGCTCCGTGACCCCAGGTGTCAAAATAAGGCTGGGGATGGGGACGATGGGGGTAGTTGTATATGACGCCACCTGTTTTGTATATGACGCCACCTGTTCTATGCGGCCAATATTAGCCGCCACTGCGGGACTTCTCTGCTGGGGTGGATGACAACGCAGCTCGGATGTTTCAGCTCTCCACAGGCAGAGCTATGGCCCCAGGGAGGATGGTGGTAGTCTCTCGGGCGCTGATGGTGCGGTGGTGCGATGGGGAGGGCGCCGGCAGTAACAGGAAGATATAGGTGGAACAGATCAAGGTCTTTTACTCACTGGTCACACACTGCCGTTAGAGCACCGGGCTACGCTATGATACCAGATACTTCGGAGGTTGTGTCTGGTGGTTCCCTCTGTGCATCACCTTCCAGTGGTTTCCCTCCACCCCAGCTCCTGGGCCGTGGAATGGGTCACGGGCGCCTCTGCACTCCCACCGAACCCTAGGATTCCCCTTCTTTCCTAAGAACCCGGGTCGAGCCTCCGGCTCCAGACCACGGGCCCCGAACTTTCCGTGTCTTTGCTTGCTTGTCTGTTCCAGAGTCCGACCTGACTCGGACGCTGTCCGGTGCTAACTGCTTGTAGTGTGTCAGTTGGCTCCTGACTTCCCCTCTGTGGGTGAATCCCAGATCTGTGAACCAGTGGGCATGAGGTCCCATACCTCGTGATGGCCACTACAGCACCTACCCTAGCCCGGTCCCAGTGACAGAAACCCCGTGTTATGTGTTGGTTGAGTGTGGTTGTGGTTGTTACCGGTGACGACCTCCTCCATATCCGCGATGAATACTGCACCTCAGGTGAGGTGCAGTACCCAGTGGCACCTGAGTCCGCTGGGGCACCAGATTAGTTCCCCAGACTAGTTGTCCCTCTTCTCATGTTATCACGCCCCTAAGGGTGTGATGACATGATTTCCATGAGGTGGCATCACCGCAGCTTCTGGAAATCTTGCACATCTCTGGCTCATTTCAGCAGCGTCAGTGCATCTCTCAAGCCGGAAGTAAGCATCCTGGCTTCAGAGAGGTGCACTGCACATGATCAGCTTCTGCACATTCGATCATGTGCAGTCTGCCTCTCTGAAGCCGAGAAGCGCACACCTGTCTTGAGAAGCACACGGACATTGTTGAGATTTCCAGGAGCTGCGGTGATGCCGGCTCATGGAAATCTTGTCATCATGCCCACAGGGTCGTGATAACATGGAAAGAGGGCAGACTAGTCTGAGGAAACAACGCTACATCGACTAGTCAAGACCCTAATTTGCATACAAAAAAGAGAGGTAATAAATGCTTTTTTTATATATATATATATATATATATATATATATACATTGATTTTAGAGAGTGATGTTATACAGGGCTGGTTATAGGAAGGAAATTTTGACCTGTAAGTGTGACACCCTGGCAAAACCAGGTTGTCACAGAGACTGTACAAATCTTCCAGGTGCAGGACTCCATCCTCCTTGGCATACCAACACAAACCCACACCCAACACAACACCAGCCAGCAAAGCCTAGTCACCCCCCATGACAATAGAGACACACCAGTTGGGGGGGGGGCAAGTGGTTGGTGATGTCCACCTAGGAGTCCTGAGGTGTTCTGGGAGGGAACAAGACAGTTCAGTGCGGAAAGAGGAAGTGAGAGGAGTGTGGAGTGACAGTGGAGTCAGGGGTTGGAGCCCCTAGACTACCGGACTACTGACTAGGTGGTAGTCGGCAGACAGGGCCACAGGCGACAGAGATCCGGTCGCGGGAGAGCTTAAGTGGACCAGGGCAGGGTTGTAGCCCACTGATGCCGACAGCGGGAATCCGGTCCGGAGGCCGAGCACAGTCGGGGTGCCTGGACCCTAGGGCGAGGACTGCTTTAAGTCCCTTGTCAATTAGCCAGCAGGGGACAAGATTCCACGTCTTGTCCCACCAGCAAGGAGGAAGGGACCCCTGTTTGCTGTACCAGGGTGTGGGACCCGAATGCATCTGCCGGAGGTCACCGGTCACTGGCAATTTAGTTTACCACTTGGACTTTGTGTGAATTTCTCTAGAACTGTGAGTACCCCAATACCACCCAGCCCAGCCCTGCAGAATACGCAACGAAGCATCCTTCCCCCAAACACCGGGACAACACTCCCCCTACCCGTGAAGGGGAAACCATCTTGCTGCCCCGCTCCATCAGCCCCGGGCGCCCCATACCAAGGCAGCGGCGGTCCCACCAACCATCATCGCAACCCAAGGGTGGCGTCACTGACAAAATCTTCCCTTGTAAATACCCGATTTTTATTGTTGTGGGTGGCGGGCTGCTGCGCGAGCCCAGGATCCGGCTGCCACTCGAGCCACAGCAACGATCTCGGATCCGAGCGCCTCGGGCAGCCTTCCCTGCCATGGTCACTCACCCCTGCCCGCAACATATGTGTAAATGCTGCTAGCTTGGATGGCATAAGGACCTGACCTTTTATGCTATATTCACACAGGGATTTTTTGGTCCGGTTTTTTTCCTGACCAAAACCTGATCTTGTGACAGGAAATTTCCTTTGAGTCATTTGCGGTTTTGGTGCATTTTTGGTGCGGTTTTTAGTGGTGTTTTTGGTGCAGATTTGCTGCTTTTTCTCTACAAAATGGTTTGTATCAATGCAAAAACATTGCAAAAATGCTGCAAAGAATTGACATGCTCATTCTTTGAAATCTTCAGCAAAAATGCAGGTTCTGTATTTGACAAAACAGTCAGGAAAAAAATCTGCAGGTGTTTTGTGTGTGTGCATGAGATTTCAGAAATCCCATAGATTTTGCTGGTACTGTAAAAAGCAGTGTTTTATTAGCATGAATTTGCATAAAACCAAGGCAAATCTGCAGCTAAAAAACACATCAAAAACGCCCTGTGTGAAGATAGCCTTAAGGCAGCTTTACACGCTGCGATATCGCTAGTGATATCGCTGGTGAAAGCACCCGCCCCCGTCGTTTGTGCGTCATGGGCAAATCGCTGCCCGTGGCGCACAAAATCATCAGGAACCGTCACACGTACTTACCTGCCTAGCGACGTCGCTGTTGCCGGCAAACTGCCTCCTTTCTAAGGGGGAGGTTTGTGCGGCGTCACTAAGCGGCCGCCCAATAGAAGCGGAGGGGAGGAGATGAGCGGCCGTAACATCCCGCCCACCTCCTTCCTTCCGCATTGCCGGCGGCCGCAGGTAAGCTGTAGTTCGTCGTTACTGAGGTGTCACACGTAGCGATGTGTGCTGCCTCGGGAACAACGAACGACCTCCGTCCTGCAACAATCAACGATTTTTTGAAAATGAACGACGTGTCAACGATAAGGTGAGTATTTTTGATCGTGAACGGCCGTTCGTTGGTGTCACACGCAATGACATCGCTAACGAGGCCGGATGTGCGTCACGGAATTCGTGACCCCGGCGACATATCGTTAGATACGTCATTGCGTGAAACGGGGCCTTTAGAGTAGGGTTAGAGCTTCCAAAGGGGAAAACTGGTGAGAAATGCAAGATAGAAATCATACAATGGACAGAAATGTATTATTCATCATGTATATACACATCACAGCCTATTCAGAACAGTCACGTGAAGCAACAAGTTCATTTTAAGAATGTGCTGCCTTCATCCAGAGTAAAAGCAATGTTGTTGTTGCTGTAGTGTAGCTGAGATGTTCAGCTGAAATCCGGATCAGCCATGTGCTGACAACCGTGAAAGGAGAAAGTAAATTGCTAGGATTCCAGTCGTGATATTTCCCAACTCAGTCTGTGATATTAAACTGGAATCACACATGCAGCCAGCTTCTGTGAATTTTTTTTTAGCCAGTACCAGAAGTGGATAGAAAAAAATGTCTAAATGAATTACTGATATTTGTCATTACTTTTGCATCAACTTCTTTATTTGGCTCAAAAACTGCTGCAGAAACTGCACATTAGAGTTTTCAATATGTAAATCTAGATGAAAACCATTTTTTTTATTTAAGTAGTAAATTATATATGATTACATATTTTATTGTCCTACATATATATATATATATATATATATATATCTAATATATAAAGCTGAGTGTATGTATGTATATATGTATGTATGTGTGTGTGTGTATGTTCGCTAAAGGAAACCGCATTGTCGCATTTACAATCAAGTTTTGCACAGACGCCTCATGTGACTCAGGGAATGTCATAGACTATGCTTTGACGGGAAAATTTAACCCCGCGCTTTACAGTTAAGGCCCTGTTACACGCAGCTAATGATATATCGCCGGATTCACGGATTCCGTGACGCACATCCGGCATCGTTGGCGACGTCGTTGCGTGTGACACCAACGAGCGACCGTTAATGATGCAAAATACTCACCAAATAGTCCATCATGGACACGTTGTTCCTTTTCAAAAAATCATTGATTGTTGAGGACGCAGTTTGTTA